>NW_026622763.1:600000-774801 GCF_023065955.2 Ursus arctos | reverse complement strand
AAGTGGAGGGCATTTGCTTTACCTTGCCAAAACCACTTGTGAGAGGGTCTGCACCTCAGGAAAACTGTTTCCGTGTGAAGCCGGCTTTTTGCAAAGGGGTCTCAGGGCCGTGGTCCTTGGCTGTCCCTCCAGCTCCCCAAAGCACAGGGACGAGGTGAGGGGCTTAGACCATGCCTGGGCAATGTTGTTTCTTACACCTGGGTGTGTGGCATTTTGTTGAGCTGGCTACCCCCACTTGGGATAGGTGTTCCACAGCAAGCACCTATTGTTCGTCCGAAGCCGTTTTTGCCCCAGGGGTCTCCGGGCTGTGTTCGTTGGGTTTGAACTCCTGCTAGCAAAACCGCCGGGATGAGGGAAGGGTTCAGACTGTGCCTGGGCCCTGTGGTCTCTTCCAGGTCAGTGTATGGCATTTCCTTCCCCTTGCCACAGGCACCTGGGAGCATGTCTGCACGTGGAGAAAGACTTTCCCGTGGGAAGCCGGTTTTTGTCAAACGGGTCCCAGTGCTCTGCTCCTCTCTTTTCACTCCTGCTGCCAGAAGCCCAGGGAGGATGGGAGGGCTTAGAACATGGCTGGGCACTGTGGTTTCTTCCAGAGAAGTGGAGGGCATTTGCGTTACCGTGCCACAACCACTTGGGAGAGGGTCTGCACCTCAGGAAAACTTTCTCCGTGGGAAGCCGGCTTTTTGCAAAGGGGTCTCAGGGCCGTGGGCCTCGTCTGTCCCTCCGGCTCCCCAAAGCACAGGGACGAGGTGAGGGGCTTAAACCATACCTGGGCAATGTTGTTTCTTACACCTGGGTGTGTAGCATTTTGTTGTCCTGGCTACCCCCACTTGGAATAGGTTCTCCACAGCAAGCACCTCTTGTTTGTCGGAAGCCGTTTTTGCTTCAGGGGTGTCCGGGCTGTGTTCGTTGGGGTTGAACTGCTGCTAGCAAAATCGCCGGGTTGAGGGAAGGGTTCAGACTGTGCCTGGGCCCTGTGGTCTCTTCCAGGTCAGTGTATGGCATTTCCTTCCCTTTGCCACAGGCACCTGGGAACATGTCTGCACGTGGAGAAAGACTTTCCCGTGGGAAGCCGGTTTTTGTCAAAGGGGTCCCAGTGCTCTGCTCCTCTCTTTTCACTCCTGCTGCCAGAAGCCCAGGGAGGATGGGAGGGCTTACAACATGGCTGGGCACTGTGGTTACTTCCAGAGAAGGGGAGGGCATTTGCTTTACCTTGCCACAACCACTTGTGAGAGGGTCTGCACCTCAGGAAAACTTTCTCCGTGGAAAGCCGGCTTTTTGCAAAGGGGTCTCAGGGCCGTGGGCCTCGGCTGTCCCTCCGGCTTCCCAAAGCACAGGGACGAAGTGAGGGGCTTAGACCATGGCTGGGCAATGTTGTTTCTTACACCTGATTTTGTAGCATTTTGTTGGCCTGGCTACTCCCACTTCGGATAGGTTTTCCACAGCAAGCGCCTTTTGTTCGTCGGAAGCCGTTTTTGCCTCAGCGGTCACCGGGCTGTGTTCCTTGGGGTTGAACTCCTGCTAGCAAAACCGCCGGGTTGAGGGAAGTGTTCAGACTGTGCCTGGGCCCTGTGGTCTCTTCCAGGTCAGTGTATGGCATTTCCTTCCCTTTGCCACAGGCACCTGGGAGCATGTCTGCACGTGGAGAAAGACTTTCCCGTGGGAAGCCGGTTTTTGTCAAACAGGTCCCAGTGCTCTGCTCCTCTCTTTTCACTCCTGCTACCAGAAGCCCAGGGAGGATGGGAGGGCTTAGAACATGGCTGGGCACTGTGGTTTCTTCCAGAGAAGTGGAGGGCATTTGCTTTACCTTGCCACAACCACTTGTGAGAGGGTCTGCACCTCAGGAAAACTGTTTCCGTGGGAAGCCGGGTTTTTGCAAAGGGGTCTCAGGGCCGTGGGCCACGGCTGTCCCTCCGGCTCCCCAAAGCACAGGGACGAGGTGAGGGGCTTAAACCATACCTGGGCAATGTTGTTTCTTACACCTGGGTGTGTAGCATTTTGTTGTCCTGGCTACCCCCACTTGGAATAGGTTCTCCACAGCAAGCACCTCTTGTTCGTCGGAAGCCGTTTTTGCTTCAGGGGTCTCCGGGCTGTGTTCGTTGGGGTTGAACTGCTGCTAGCAAAACCGCCGGGTTGAGGGAAGGGATCAGACTGTGCCTGGGCCCTGTGGTCTCTTCCAGGTCAGTGTATGGCATTTCCTTCCCCTTGCCACAGGCACCTGGGAACATGTCTGCATGTGGAGAAAGACTTTCCCGTGGGAAGCCGGTTTTTGTCAAACGGGTCCCAGTGCTCTGCTCCTCTCTTTTCACTCCTGCTGCCAGAAGCCCAGGGAGGATGGGAGGGCTTAGAACATGGCTGGGCACTGTGGTTTCTTCCAGAGAAGTGGAGGGCATTTGCGTTACCTTGCCACAACCACTTGTGAGAGGGTCTGCACCTCAGGAAAACTTTCTCCGTGGGAAGCCGGCATTTTGCAAAGGGGTCTCAGGGCCGTGGGCCTCGGATTACCCTCCAGCTCCCCAAAGCGCTGGGACGAGGTGAGGGGCTTAGACCATGCCTGGGCAATGTTGTTTCTTACACCTGGGTGTGTGGCATTTTGTTGAGCTGGCTACCCCCACTTGGGATAGGTGTTCCACAGGAAGCACCTATTGTTCGTCGGAAGCCGTTTTTGCCCCAGGGGTCTCCGGGCTGTGTTCGTTGGGGTTGAACTCCTGCTGGCAAAACCGCCGGGATGAGGGAAGTGTTCAGACTGTGCCTGGGCCCTGTGGTCTCTTCCAGGTCAGTGTATGCCATGTCCTTCCCCTTGCCATAGGCACCTGGGAACATGTCTGCACGTGGAGAAAGACTTTCCCGTGGGAAGCCGGTTTTTGTCAAACGGGTCCCTGTGCTCTACTCCTCTCTTTTCACTCCTGCTGCCAGAAGCCCAGGGAGGATGGGAGGGCTTAGAACATGGCTGGGCACTGTGGTTTCTTCCAGAGAAGTGGAGGGCATTTGCTTTACCTTGCCACAACCACTTGTGAGAGGGTCTGCACCTCAGGAAAACTGTCTCCGTGGGAAGCCGGCTTTTCGCAAAGGGGTCTCGTGGCCGTGCGCCTCGTCTGTCCCTCCGGCTCCCCAAAGCACAGGGAAGAGGTGAGGGGCTTAGACCATGCCTGGGCAATGTTCTTTCTTACACCTGGGTGTGTGGCATTTTGTTGAGCTGGCTACCCCCACTTGGGATAGGTGTTCCACAGCAAGCGTCTATTATCCGTCGGAAGCCGTTTTTGCCCCAGGGGTCTCCGGGCTGTGTTCGTTGGGGTTGAACTCCTGCTAGCAGAACCGCCGGTATTAGGGAAGGGTTCAGACTGTGCCTGGGCCCTGTGGTCTCTTCCAGGTCAGTGTATGGCATTTCCTTCCCTTTGCCACAGGCACCTGGGAACATGTCTGCACGTGGAGAAAGACTTTCCCGTGGGAAGCCGGTTTTTGTCAAAGGGGTCCCAGTGCTCTGCTCCTCTCTTTTCACTCCTGCTGCCAGAAGCCCAGGGAGGATGGGAGGGCTTACAACATGGCTGGGCACTGTGGTTACTTCCAGAGAAGGGGAGGGCATTTGCTTTACCTTGCCACAACCACTTGTGAGAGGGTCTGCACCTCAGGAAAACTTTCTCCGTGGAAAGCCGGCTTTTTGCAAAGGGGTCTCAGGGCCGTGGGCCTCGGCTGTCCCTCCGGCTTCCCAAAGCACAGGGACGAAGTGAGGGGCTTGGACCATGGCTGGGCAATGTTGTTTCTTACACCTGATTTTGTAGCATTTTGTTGGCCTGGCTACTCCCACTTCGGATAGGTTTTCCACAACAAGCACCTCTTGTTCGTCAGAAGCCGTTTTTGCCTCAGGGGTCTCCGGGCTGTGTTCGTTGGGGTTGAACTCCTGCTAGCAAAACCGCCGGGTTGAGGGAAGTGTTCAGACTGTGCCTGGGCCCTGTGGTCTCTTCCAGGTCAGTGTATGGCATTTCCTTCCCCTTGCCACAGGCACCTGGGAGCATGTCTGCACGTGGAGAAAGATTTTCCCGTGGGAAGCCGGTTTTTGTCAAACGGGTCCCAGTGCTCTGCTCCTCACTTTTCACTCCTGCTGCCAGAAGCCCGGGGGGATGGGTGGGCTTAGAACATGGCTGGGCACTGTGGTTTCTTCCAGAGAAGTGGAGGGCCTTTGCGTTACCTTGCCACAACCACTTGGGAGAGGGTCTGCACCTCAGGAAAACTTTCTCCGTGGGAAGCCCGCATTTTGCAAAGGGGTCTCAGGGCCGTGGGCCTCGGATTACCCTCCAGCTCCCCAAAGCGCTGGGACGAGGTGAGGGGCTTAGACCATGCCTGGGCAATGTTGTTTCTTACACCTGGGTGTCTGGCATTTTGTTGAGCTGGCTACCCCCACTTGGGATAGGTGTTCCACAGGAAGCACCTATTGTTCGTCGGAAGCCGTTTTTGCCCCAGGGGTCTCCGGGCTGTGTTCGTTGGGGTTGAACTCCTGCTGGCAAAACCGCCGGGATGAGGGAAGGGTTCAGACTATGCCTGGGCCCTGTGGTCTCTTCCAGGTCAGTGTATGGCATTTCCTTCCCCTTGCCACAGGCACCTGGGAGCATGTCTGCACGTGGAGAAAGACTTTCCCGTGGGAAGCCGGTTTTTGTCAAACGGGTCCCAGTGCTCTGCTCCTCTCTTTTCACTCCTGCTGCCAGAAGCCCAGGGAGGATGGGAGGGCTTAGAACATGGCTGGGCACTGTGGTTTCTTCCAGAAAAGTGGAGGGCATTTGCTTTACCTTGCCACAACCACTTGGGAGAGGGTCTGCACCTTAGGAAAACTGTCTCCGTGTGAAGCCGGCTTTTTGAAAAGGGGCCTCAGGCCGTGGGCCTCGGCTGTCCCTCCGGCTCCCCAAAGCACAGGGACGAGGTGAGGGGCTTAGACCATGCCTGGGCAATGTTGTTTCTTACACCTGGGTGTGTGGCATTTTGTTGACCTGGCTACCCCACTTGGGATAGGTTTTCCACAGCAGGCGCCTATTGTTCGTCAGAAGCCGTTTTTGCCTCAGGGGTCTCCGGGCTGTGTTCGTTGGGGTTGAACTCCTGCTAGCAAAACCGCCGGGTTGAGGGAAGGGTTCAGACTGTGCCTGGGCCCTGTGGTCTCTTCCAGGTCAGTGTATGCCATTTCCTTCCCCTTGCCACAGGCACCTGGGAGCATGTCTGCACGTGGAGAAAGACTTTCCCGTGGGAAGCCGGTTTTTGTCAAACGGGTCCCAGTGCTCTGGTCCTCTCTTTTCACTCCTGCTGCCAGAAGCCCAGGGAGGATGGGTGGGCTTAGAACATGGCTGGGCAGTGTGGTCTCTTCCAGAGAAGTGGAGGGCATTTGCTTTACCTTGCCACAACCACTTGTGAGAGGGTCTGCACCTCAGGAAAACTGTCTCTGTGGGAAGTCGGCTTTTTGCAAAGGGGTCTCAGGGCCATGGGCCTCGGCTGTCCCTCCGGCTCCCCAAAGCACAGGGACGAGGTGAGGGGCTTACACCATGCCTGGGCAATGTTGTTTCTTACACCTGGGTGTGTGGCATTTTGTTGACCTGGCTACCCCGCTTGGGATAGGTTTTCCACAGCAAGCACCTCTTGTTCGTCAGAAGCCGTTTTTGCCTCAGGGGTCTCCGGGCTGTGTTCGTTGGGGTTGAACTCCTGCTAGCAAAACCGCCGGGTTGAGGGAAGGGTTCAGACTGTGCCTGGGCCCTGTGGTCTCTTCCAGGTCAGTGTATGGCATTTCCTTCCCCTTGCCACAGGCAACTGGGAGCATGTTTGCACGTGGAGAAAGACTTTCCCGTGGGAAGCCGGTTTTTGTCAAACGGGTCCCAGTGCTCGGCTCCTCTCTTTTCACTCCTGCTGCCAGAAGCCCGGGGGGGATGGGAGGGATTAGAACATGGCTGGGCACTGTGGTTTCTTCCAGAAAAGTGGAGGGCATTTGCTTTACCTTGCCACAACCACTTGGGATAGGGTCTGCACCTCAGGAAAACTGTCTCCGTGTGAAGCCGGCTTTTTGCAAAGGGGTCTCAGGCCGTGGGCCTCGGCTGTCCCTCCGGCTCCCCAAAGCACAGGGACGAGGTGAGGGGCTTACACCATGCCTGGGCAATGTTGTTTCTTACACCTGGGTGTGTGGCATTTTGTTGACCTGGCTACCCCACTTGGGATAGGTTTTCCACAGCAAGCGCCTATTGTTCGTCAGAAGCCGTTTTTG
Source organism: Ursus arctos (assembly GCF_023065955.2). NCBI lineage: Eukaryota > Metazoa > Chordata > Mammalia > Carnivora > Ursidae > Ursus > Ursus arctos. Next base: position 768,569 of record NW_026622763.1, on the reverse strand, counting down.
CCTCAGGGGTCTCCGGGCTGTGTTCGTTGGGGTTGAACTGCTGCTAGCAAAACCGCCGGGTTGAGGGAAGGGTTCAGACTGTGCCTGGGCCCTGTGGTCTCTTCCAGGTCAGTGTATGGCATTTCCTTCCCTTTGCCACAGGCACCTGGGAGCATGTCTGCACGTGGGGAAAGACTTTCCCGTGGGAAGCCGGTTTTTGTCAAACGGGTCCCAGTGCTCTGCTCCTCTCTTTTCACTCCTGCTGCCAGAAGCCCAGGGAGGATGGGAGGGCTTAGAACATGGCTGGGCACTGTGGTTTCTTCCAGAGAAGTGGAGGGCATTTGCGTTACCGTGCCACAACCACTTGGGAGAGGGTCTGCACCTCAGGAAAACTTTCTCCGTGGGAAGCCGGCTTTTTGCAAAGGGGTCTCAGGGCCGTGGGCCTCGTCTGTCCCTCCGGCTCCCCAAAGCACAGGGACGAGGTGAGGGGCTTAAACCATACCTGGGCAATGTTGTTTCTTACACCTGGGTGTGTAGCATTTTGTTGTCCTGGCTACCCCCACTTGGAATAGGTTTTCCACAGCACCTCTTGTTCGTCGGAAGCCGTTTTTGCCCCAGGGGTCTCCGGGCTGTGTTCTTTGGGGTTGAACTCCTGCTAGCAAAACCGCCGGGTTGAGGGAAGTGTTCAGACTGTGCCTGGGCCCTGTGGTCTCTTCCAGGTCAGTGTATGGCATTTCCTTCCCCTTGCCACAGGCACCTGGGAGCATGTCTGCTCGTGGAGAAGGACTTCCTCCTGGGAAGCCGGTTTCTGTCAAAGGGTCCCAGTGCTGTGCTCCTCTCTTTTCACTCCTGATGCCAGAAGCCCAGGGAGGAGGGGAGGGCTTAGAACTTGGCTGGGCACTGGGGTTTCTTCCAGAGAAGGGGATGGCATTTGCTTTCCCTTGCCACCACCCCTTGGGATAGGGTCTGCACCTCAGGAAAGCTGTTTCCGTGGGAAGCCGGCTTTCTGCCCAACGGGCCACAGGGCCGTGGGCCTCGGGGGGGTCCTTCAGGCTCCCCAAAGCACAGAGATGAGGTGAGGGGCTTAGACCATGCCTGGGTCATGTTGTTTCTTCCACCTGGGTGTGTGGCATTTTGTTGAACTGGCTATCCCCTCTTGGGATAGGTTTTCCACAACAAGAGCATATTGTTCGACGGAAGCCATTTGGGCCCCAGGGGGTCTCCGGGCTCTGTTCCTTGGGGTTGAACTCCTGCTAGCAAAACCGCTGGGATGAGGGAAGGGCTCAGACTGTGCCTGGGCCCTGTGGCCTCTTCCAGGACAGTGTATGGCATGTCTTTCACCTTGCCACAGGCACTGGGGAGCATGTCTGCACGTGGAGAAGGACTTCCTCGGGGGAAGCTGATTTCTGTCAAAGGGTCCCAGTGCTGTGCTCCTCTCTTTTCACTCCTGCTGCCAGAAGCCCAGGGAGGAGGGGAGGGCTTAGAACATAGCTGGGCACTGGGGTTTCTTCCAGAGAAGGGGATGGCATTTGCTTTCCCTTGCCACCACCCCTTGGGATAGGGTCTGCACCTCAGGAAAGCTGTTTCCGTGGGAAGACGGCTTTCTACCCAACGGGCCTCAGGGCCGTGGACCTCGGGGGTCCCTCCTACTCCCCAAAGCACAGGGACGAGGTCAGGGGCTTAGACCATGCCTGGGCAATGTTGTTTCTTCCACCTGGGTGTGTGGCATTTTGTTGACCTGGCTACCCCCACTTGGAATAGGTTTTCCACAGCAAGAGCATATTGTTCATCGGAAGCCGATTGGGCTACAGGGGGTCTCCGGGCTGTGTTCGTTGCGGTGGAACTCCTGCTAGCAAAACCGCCGGGATGAGGGAAGGGCTCAGACGGTGCCTGGGCACTGTGGTCTCTTCCAGGTCAGTGTATGTCATTTACTTCACCTTTCCACAGGCACAGGGGAGCATGTCTGCACGTGGAGAAGGACTTCCTCGTGGGAAGCTGGATTCTGTCAAACGGGTCCCAGTGCTGTGCTCCTCCCGTTTCACTCCTGCTGACAGAAGCCCAGGGAGGAGGGGAGGGCTTAGAACATGGCTGGGCACTGGGGTTTCTTCCAGAGAAGGGGATGACATTAGCTATCCCTTGCCACCACATCTTGGGATAGGGACTGCACCTCAGGAAAGCTGTTTCCGTGGGAAGCCGACTTTCTGCCCAACGAGCCTCAGGGCCGTGGGCCTCGGGTGTCCCTCCGGCTCCCCAAAGCACAGGTACGAGGTGAGGGGCTTAGACCATGCCTGGGCCATGTTGTTTCTTCCACCTGGGTGTGTGGCATTGTTTACCTGGCTACCCCAACTTGGGATAGGTGTTCCACAGCAAGCACATATTGTTCGTCGGAAGCCGTTTTTGCCTCAGGGGTCTCTGGGCTGTGTTCCTTGGTCTTGAACTCCTCCTAGCAAAACCGCCGGGATGAGGGAAGGGTTCAGACTGTGCCTGGGCCGTGTGGTCTCTTCCAGGTCAGTGTATGGCATTTCCTTCCCCTTGCCACAGGCACCTGGGAGCATGTCTGCACGTGGAGAAAGACTTTCCCGTGGGAAGCCGGTTTTTGTCAATCGGGTCCCAGTGCTCTGCTCCTCTCTTTTCACTCCTGCTGCCAGAAGCCCAGGGAGGATGGGAGGGCTTACAACATGGCTGGGCACTGTGGTTTCTTCCAGAGAAGTGGAGGGCATTTGCTTTACCTTGCCAAAACCACTTGTGAGAGGGTCTGCACCTCAGGAAAACTGTTTCCGTGTGAAGCCGGCTTTTTGCAAAGGGGTCTCAGGGCCGTGGTCCTTGGCTGTCCCTCCAGCTCCCCAAAGCACAGGGACGAGGTGAGGGGCTTAGACCATGCCTGGGCAATGTTGTTTCTTACACCTGGGTGTGTGGCATTTTGTTGAGCTGGCTACCCCCACTTGGGATAGGTGTTCCACAGCAAGCACCTATTGTTCGTCCGAAGCCGTTTTTGCCCCAGGGGTCTCCGGGCTGTGTTCGTTGGGTTTGAACTCCTGCTAGCAAAACCGCCGGGATGAGGGAAGGGTTCAGACTGTGCCTGGGCCCTGTGGTCTCTTCCAGGTCAGTGTATGGCATTTCCTTCCCCTTGCCACAGGCACCTGGGAGCATGTCTGCACGTGGAGAAAGACTTTCCCGTGGGAAGCCGGTTTTTGTCAAACGGGTCCCAGTGCTCTGCTCCTCTCTTTTCACTCCTGCTGCCAGAAGCCCAGGGAGGATGGGAGGGCTTAGAACATGGCTGGGCACTGTGGTTTCTTCCAGAGAAGTGGAGGGCATTTGCGTTACCGTGCCACAACCACTTGGGAGAGGGTCTGCACCTCAGGAAAACTTTCTCCGTGGGAAGCCGGCTTTTTGCAAAGGGGTCTCAGGGCCGTGGGCCTCGTCTGTCCCTCCGGCTCCCCAAAGCACAGGGACGAGGTGAGGGGCTTAAACCATACCTGGGCAATGTTGTTTCTTACACCTGGGTGTGTAGCATTTTGTTGTCCTGGCTACCCCCACTTGGAATAGGTTCTCCACAGCAAGCACCTCTTGTTTGTCGGAAGCCGTTTTTGCTTCAGGGGTGTCCGGGCTGTGTTCGTTGGGGTTGAACTGCTGCTAGCAAAATCGCCGGGTTGAGGGAAGGGTTCAGACTGTGCCTGGGCCCTGTGGTCTCTTCCAGGTCAGTGTATGGCATTTCCTTCCCTTTGCCACAGGCACCTGGGAACATGTCTGCACGTGGAGAAAGACTTTCCCGTGGGAAGCCGGTTTTTGTCAAAGGGGTCCCAGTGCTCTGCTCCTCTCTTTTCACTCCTGCTGCCAGAAGCCCAGGGAGGATGGGAGGGCTTACAACATGGCTGGGCACTGTGGTTACTTCCAGAGAAGGGGAGGGCATTTGCTTTACCTTGCCACAACCACTTGTGAGAGGGTCTGCACCTCAGGAAAACTTTCTCCGTGGAAAGCCGGCTTTTTGCAAAGGGGTCTCAGGGCCGTGGGCCTCGGCTGTCCCTCCGGCTTCCCAAAGCACAGGGACGAAGTGAGGGGCTTAGACCATGGCTGGGCAATGTTGTTTCTTACACCTGATTTTGTAGCATTTTGTTGGCCTGGCTACTCCCACTTCGGATAGGTTTTCCACAGCAAGCGCCTTTTGTTCGTCGGAAGCCGTTTTTGCCTCAGCGGTCACCGGGCTGTGTTCCTTGGGGTTGAACTCCTGCTAGCAAAACCGCCGGGTTGAGGGAAGTGTTCAGACTGTGCCTGGGCCCTGTGGTCTCTTCCAGGTCAGTGTATGGCATTTCCTTCCCTTTGCCACAGGCACCTGGGAGCATGTCTGCACGTGGAGAAAGACTTTCCCGTGGGAAGCCGGTTTTTGTCAAACAGGTCCCAGTGCTCTGCTCCTCTCTTTTCACTCCTGCTACCAGAAGCCCAGGGAGGATGGGAGGGCTTAGAACATGGCTGGGCACTGTGGTTTCTTCCAGAGAAGTGGAGGGCATTTGCTTTACCTTGCCACAACCACTTGTGAGAGGGTCTGCACCTCAGGAAAACTGTTTCCGTGGGAAGCCGGGTTTTTGCAAAGGGGTCTCAGGGCCGTGGGCCACGGCTGTCCCTCCGGCTCCCCAAAGCACAGGGACGAGGTGAGGGGCTTAAACCATACCTGGGCAATGTTGTTTCTTACACCTGGGTGTGTAGCATTTTGTTGTCCTGGCTACCCCCACTTGGAATAGGTTCTCCACAGCAAGCACCTCTTGTTCGTCGGAAGCCGTTTTTGCTTCAGGGGTCTCCGGGCTGTGTTCGTTGGGGTTGAACTGCTGCTAGCAAAACCGCCGGGTTGAGGGAAGGGATCAGACTGTGCCTGGGCCCTGTGGTCTCTTCCAGGTCAGTGTATGGCATTTCCTTCCCCTTGCCACAGGCACCTGGGAACATGTCTGCATGTGGAGAAAGACTTTCCCGTGGGAAGCCGGTTTTTGTCAAACGGGTCCCAGTGCTCTGCTCCTCTCTTTTCACTCCTGCTGCCAGAAGCCCAGGGAGGATGGGAGGGCTTAGAACATGGCTGGGCACTGTGGTTTCTTCCAGAGAAGTGGAGGGCATTTGCGTTACCTTGCCACAACCACTTGTGAGAGGGTCTGCACCTCAGGAAAACTTTCTCCGTGGGAAGCCGGCATTTTGCAAAGGGGTCTCAGGGCCGTGGGCCTCGGATTACCCTCCAGCTCCCCAAAGCGCTGGGACGAGGTGAGGGGCTTAGACCATGCCTGGGCAATGTTGTTTCTTACACCTGGGTGTGTGGCATTTTGTTGAGCTGGCTACCCCCACTTGGGATAGGTGTTCCACAGGAAGCACCTATTGTTCGTCGGAAGCCGTTTTTGCCCCAGGGGTCTCCGGGCTGTGTTCGTTGGGGTTGAACTCCTGCTGGCAAAACCGCCGGGATGAGGGAAGTGTTCAGACTGTGCCTGGGCCCTGTGGTCTCTTCCAGGTCAGTGTATGCCATGTCCTTCCCCTTGCCATAGGCACCTGGGAACATGTCTGCACGTGGAGAAAGACTTTCCCGTGGGAAGCCGGTTTTTGTCAAACGGGTCCCTGTGCTCTACTCCTCTCTTTTCACTCCTGCTGCCAGAAGCCCAGGGAGGATGGGAGGGCTTAGAACATGGCTGGGCACTGTGGTTTCTTCCAGAGAAGTGGAGGGCATTTGCTTTACCTTGCCACAACCACTTGTGAGAGGGTCTGCACCTCAGGAAAACTGTCTCCGTGGGAAGCCGGCTTTTCGCAAAGGGGTCTCGTGGCCGTGCGCCTCGTCTGTCCCTCCGGCTCCCCAAAGCACAGGGAAGAGGTGAGGGGCTTAGACCATGCCTGGGCAATGTTCTTTCTTACACCTGGGTGTGTGGCATTTTGTTGAGCTGGCTACCCCCACTTGGGATAGGTGTTCCACAGCAAGCGTCTATTATCCGTCGGAAGCCGTTTTTGCCCCAGGGGTCTCCGGGCTGTGTTCGTTGGGGTTGAACTCCTGCTAGCAGAACCGCCGGTATTAGGGAAGGGTTCAGACTGTGCCTGGGCCCTGTGGTCTCTTCCAGGTCAGTGTATGGCATTTCCTTCCCTTTGCCACAGGCACCTGGGAACATGTCTGCACGTGGAGAAAGACTTTCCCGTGGGAAGCCGGTTTTTGTCAAAGGGGTCCCAGTGCTCTGCTCCTCTCTTTTCACTCCTGCTGCCAGAAGCCCAGGGAGGATGGGAGGGCTTACAACATGGCTGGGCACTGTGGTTACTTCCAGAGAAGGGGAGGGCATTTGCTTTACCTTGCCACAACCACTTGTGAGAGGGTCTGCACCTCAGGAAAACTTTCTCCGTGGAAAGCCGGCTTTTTGCAAAGGGGTCTCAGGGCCGTGGGCCTCGGCTGTCCCTCCGGCTTCCCAAAGCACAGGGACGAAGTGAGGGGCTTGGACCATGGCTGGGCAATGTTGTTTCTTACACCTGATTTTGTAGCATTTTGTTGGCCTGGCTACTCCCACTTCGGATAGGTTTTCCACAACAAGCACCTCTTGTTCGTCAGAAGCCGTTTTTGCCTCAGGGGTCTCCGGGCTGTGTTCGTTGGGGTTGAACTCCTGCTAGCAAAACCGCCGGGTTGAGGGAAGTGTTCAGACTGTGCCTGGGCCCTGTGGTCTCTTCCAGGTCAGTGTATGGCATTTCCTTCCCCTTGCCACAGGCACCTGGGAGCATGTCTGCACGTGGAGAAAGATTTTCCCGTGGGAAGCCGGTTTTTGTCAAACGGGTCCCAGTGCTCTGCTCCTCACTTTTCACTCCTGCTGCCAGAAGCCCGGGGGGATGGGTGGGCTTAGAACATGGCTGGGCACTGTGGTTTCTTCCAGAGAAGTGGAGGGCCTTTGCGTTACCTTGCCACAACCACTTGGGAGAGGGTCTGCACCTCAGGAAAACTTTCTCCGTGGGAAGCCCGCATTTTGCAAAGGGGTCTCAGGGCCGTGGGCCTCGGATTACCCTCCAGCTCCCCAAAGCGCTGGGACGAGGTGAGGGGCTTAGACCATGCCTGGGCAATGTTGTTTCTTACACCTGGGTGTCTGGCATTTTGTTGAGCTGGCTACCCCCACTTGGGATAGGTGTTCCACAGGAAGCACCTATTGTTCGTCGGAAGCCGTTTTTGCCCCAGGGGTCTCCGGGCTGTGTTCGTTGGGGTTGAACTCCTGCTGGCAAAACCGCCGGGATGAGGGAAGGGTTCAGACTATGCCTGGGCCCTGTGGTCTCTTCCAGGTCAGTGTATGGCATTTCCTTCCCCTTGCCACAGGCACCTGGGAGCATGTCTGCACGTGGAGAAAGACTTTCCCGTGGGAAGCCGGTTTTTGTCAAACGGGTCCCAGTGCTCTGCTCCTCTCTTTTCACTCCTGCTGCCAGAAGCCCAGGGAGGATGGGAGGGCTTAGAACATGGCTGGGCACTGTGGTTTCTTCCAGAAAAGTGGAGGGCATTTGCTTTACCTTGCCACAACCACTTGGGAGAGGGTCTGCACCTTAGGAAAACTGTCTCCGTGTGAAGCCGGCTTTTTGAAAAGGGGCCTCAGGCCGTGGGCCTCGGCTGTCCCTCCGGCTCCCCAAAGCACAGGGACGAGGTGAGGGGCTTAGACCATGCCTGGGCAATGTTGTTTCTTACACCTGGGTGTGTGGCATTTTGTTGACCTGGCTACCCCACTTGGGATAGGTTTTCCACAGCAGGCGCCTATTGTTCGTCAGAAGCCGTTTTTGCCTCAGGGGTCTCCGGGCTGTGTTCGTTGGGGTTGAACTCCTGCTAGCAAAACCGCCGGGTTGAGGGAAGGGTTCAGACTGTGCCTGGGCCCTGTGGTCTCTTCCAGGTCAGTGTATGCCATTTCCTTCCCCTTGCCACAGGCACCTGGGAGCATGTCTGCACGTGGAGAAAGACTTTCCCGTGGGAAGCCGGTTTTTGTCAAACGGGTCCCAGTGCTCTGGTCCTCTCTTTTCACTCCTGCTGCCAGAAGCCCAGGGAGGATGGGTGGGCTTAGAACATGGCTGGGCAGTGTGGTCTCTTCCAGAGAAGTGGAGGGCATTTGCTTTACCTTGCCACAACCACTTGTGAGAGGGTCTGCACCTCAGGAAAACTGTCTCTGTGGGAAGTCGGCTTTTTGCAAAGCGGTCTCAGGGCCATGGGCCTCGGCTGTCCCTCCGGCTCCCCAAAGCACAGGGACGAGGTGAGGGGCTTACACCATGCCTGGGCAATGTTGTTTCTTACACCTGGGTGTGTGGCATTTTGTTGACCTGGCTACCCCGCTTGGGATAGGTTTTCCACAGCAAGCACCTCTTGTTCGTCAGAAGCCGTTTTTGCCTCAGGGGTCTCCGGGCTGTGTTCGTTGGGGTTGAACTCCTGCTAGCAAAACCGCCGGCTTGAGGGAAGGGTTCAGACTGTGCCTGGGCCCTGTGGTCTCTTCCAGGTCAGTGTATGGCATTTCCTTCCCCTTGCCACAGGCAACTGGGAGCATGTTTGCACGTGGAGAAAGACTTTCCCGTGGGAAGCCGGTTTTTGTCAAACGGGTCCCAGTGCTCGGCTCCTCTCTTTTCACTCCTGCTGCCAGAAGCCCGGGGGGGATGGGAGGGATTAGAACATGGCTGGGCACTGTGGTTTCTTCCAGAAAAGTGGAGGGCATTTGCTTTACCTTGCCACAACCACTTGGGATAGGGTCTGCACCTCAGGAAAACTGTCTCCGTGTGAAGCCGGCTTTTTGCAAAGGGGTCTCAGGCCGTGGGCCTCGGCTGTCCCTCCGGCTCCCCAAAGCACAGGGACGAGGTGAGGGGCTTACACCATGCCTGGGCAATGTTGTTTCTTACACCTGGGTGTGTGGCATTTTGTTGACCTGGCTACCCCACTTGGGATAGGTTTTCCACAGCAAGCGCCTATTGTTCGTCAGAAGCCGTTTTTGCCTCAGGGGTCTCCGGGCTGTGTTCGTTGGGGTTGAACTGCTGCTAGCAAAACCGCCGGGTTGAGGGAAGGGTTCAGACTGTGCCTGAGCCCTGTGGTCTCTTCCAGGTCAGTGTATGGCATTTCCTTCCCTTTGCCACAGGCACCTGGGAGCATGTCTGCACGTGGGGAAAGACTTTCCCGTGGGAAGCCGGTTTTTGTCAAACGGGTCCCAGTGCTCTACTCCTCTCTTTTCACTCCTGCTGCCAGAAGCCCAGGGAGGATGGGAGGGCTTAGAACATGGCTGGGCACTGTGGTTTCTTCCAGGAAAGTGGAGGGCATTTGCTTTACCTTGCCACAACCACTTGGGATAGGGTCTGCACCTCAGGAAAACTGTCTCCGTGTGAAGCCGCCTTTTTGCAAAGGGGTCTCAGGCCGTGGGCCTCGGCTGTCCCTCCGGCTCCCCAAAGCACAGGGACGAGGTGAGGGGCTTAGACCATGCCTGGGCAATGTTGTTTCTTACACCTGGGTGTGTGGCATTTTGTTGACCTGGCTACCCCACTTGGGATAGGTTTTCCACAGCAAGCGCCTATTGTTCGTCAGAAGCCGTTTTTGCCTCAGGGGTCTCCGGGCTGTGTTCGTTGGGGTTGAACTGCTGCTAGCAAAACCGCCGGGTTGAGGGAAGGGTTCAGACTGTGCCTGGGCCCTGTGGTCTCTTCCAGGTCAGTGTATGGCATTTCCTTCCCTTTGCCACAGGCACCTGGGAGCATGTCTGCACGTGGGGAAAGACTTTCTCGTGGGAAGCCGGTTTTTGTCAAACGGGTCCCAGTGCTCTACTCCTCTCTTTTCACTCCTGCTGCCAGAAGCCCAGGGAGGATGGGAGGGCTTAGAACATGGCTGGGCACTGTGGTTTCTTCCAGAAAAGTGGAGGGCATTTGCTTTACCTTGCCACAACCACTTGTGAGAGGGTCTGCACCTCAGGAAAACTGTTTCCGTGGGAAGCCGGCTTTTTGCAAAGGGGTCTCAGGGCCGTGGGCCTCGTCTGTCCCTCCGGCTCCCCAGAGCACAGGGAAGAGGTGAGGGGCTTAGACCATGCCTGGGCAATGTTCTTTCTTACACCTGGGTGTGTGGCATTTTGTTGAGCTGGCTACCCCCACTTGGGATAGGTGTTCCACAGCAAGCGTCTATTATCCGTCGGAAGCCGTTTTTGCCCCAGGGGTCTCCGGGCTGTGTTCGTTGGGGTTGAACTCCTGCTAGCAGAACCGCCGGGATGAGGGAAGGGTTCAGACTCTGCCTGGGCCCTGTGGTCTCTTCCAGGTCAGTGTATGGCATTTCCTTCCCCTTGCCACAGGCAACTGGGAGCATGTCTGCACGTGGAGAAAGACTTTCCCGTGGGAAGCCGGTTTTTGTCAAACGGGTCCCAGTGCTCTGCTCCTCTCTTTTCACTCCTGCTGCCAGAAGCCCAGGGAGGATGGGAGGGCTTAGAACATGGCTGGGCACTGTGGTTTCTTCCAGAGAAGTGGAGGGCATTTGCTTTACCTTGCCACAACCACTTGTGAGAGGGTCTGCACCTCATGAAAACTGTCGCCGTGGGAAGCCGGCTTTTTGCAAAAGAGGTCTCAGGCCGTGGGCCTCGGCTGTCCCTCCGGCTCCCCAAAGCACAGGGACGAGGTGAGGGGCTTAGACCATGCCTGGGCAATGTTGTTTCTTACACCTGGGTGTGTGGCATTTTGTTGACCTGGCTACCCCACTTGGGATAGGTTTTCCACAACAAGCACCTCTTGTTCGTCAGAAGCCGTTTTTGCCTCAGGGGTCTCCGGGCTGTGTTCGTTGGGGTTGAACTCCTGCTGGCAAAACCGCCGGGTTGAGGGAAGGGTTCAGACTGTGCCTGGGCCCTGTGGTCTCTTCCAGGTCAGTGTATGGCATTTCCTTCCCCTTGCCACAGGCACCTGGGAGCATGTCTGCACGTGGAGAAAGACTTTCCCGTGGGAAGCCGGTTTTTGTCAAACGGGTCCCAGTGCTCTGCTCCTCTCTTTTCACTCCTGCTGCTAGAAGCCCGGGGGGGATGGGAGGGCTTAGAACATGGCTGGGCACTGTGGTTTCTTCCAGAGAAGTGGAGGGCCTTTGCGTTACCTTGCCACAACCACTTGGGAGAGGGTCTGCACCTCAGGAAAACTTTCTCCGTGGGAAGCCGGCATTTTGCAAAGGGGTCTCAGGGCCGTGGGCCTCGGATTACCCTCCAGCTCCCCAAAGCGCTGGGACGAGGTGAGGGGCTTAGACCATGCCTGGGCAATGTTGTTTCTTACACCTGGGTGTCTGGCATTTTGTTGAGCTGGCTACCCCCACTTGGGATAGGTGTTCCACAGGAAGCACCTATTGTTCGTCGGAAGCCGTTTTTGCCTCAGGGGTCTCCGGGCTGTGTTCGTTGGGGTTGAACTCCTGCTAGCAAAACCGCCGGGTTGAGGGAAGGGTTCAGACTGTGCCTGGGCCCTGTGGTCTCTTCCAGGTCAGTGTATGGCATTTCCTTCCCCTTGCCACAGGCACCTGGGAGCATGTCTGCACGTGGAGAAAGACTTTCCCGTGGGAAGCCGGTTTTTGTCAAACGGGTCCCAGTGCTCTGGTCTTCTCTTTTCACTCCTGCTGCCAGAAGCCCAGGGAGGATGGGTGGGCTTAGAACATGGCTGGGCCGTGTGGTCTCTTCCAGAGAAGTGGAGGGCATTTGCTTTACCTTGCCACAACCACTTGTGAGAGGGTCTGCACCTCAGGAAAACTGTCTCTGTGGGAAGTCGGCTTTTTGCAAAGGGGTCTCAGGGCCATGGGCCTCGGATGTCCCTCCGGCTCCCCAAAGCACAGGGACGAGGTGAGGGGCTTACACCATGCCTGGGCAATGTTGTTTCTTACACCTGGGTGTGTGGCATTTTGTTGACCTGGCTACCCCGCTTGGGATAGGTTTTCCACAGCAAGCACCTCTTGTTCGTCAGAAGCCGTTTTTGCCTCAGGGGTCTCCGGGCTGTGTTCGTTGGGGTTGAACTCCTGCTAGCAAAACCGCCGGGTTGAGGGAAGGGTTCAGACTGTGCCTGGGCCCTGTGGTCTCTTCCAGGTCAGTGTATGGCATTTCCTTCCCCTTGCCACAGGCAACTGGGAGCATGTTTGCACGTGGAGAAAGACTTTCCCGTGGGAAGCCGGTTTTTGTCAAACGGGTCCCAGTGCTCGGCTCCTCTCTTTTCACTCCTGCTGCCAGAAGCCCGGGGGGGATGGGAGGGCTTAGAACATGGCTGGGCACTGTGGTTTCTTCCAGAAAAGTGGAGGGCATTTGCTTTACCTTGCCACAACCACATGGGATAGGGTCTGCACCTCAGGAAAACTGTCTCCGTGTGAAGCCGGCTTTTTGCAAAGGGGTCTCAGGCCGTGGGCCTCGGCTGTCCCTCCGGCTCCCCAAAGCACAGGGACGAGGTGAGGGGCTTAGACCATGCCTGGGCAATGTTGTTTCTTACACCTGGGTGTGTGGCATTTTGTTGACCTGGCTACCCCACTTGGGATAGGTTTTCCACAGCAAGCGCCTATTGTTCGTCAGAAGCCGTTTTTGCCTCAGGGGTCTCCGGGCTGTGTTCGTTGGGGTTGAACTCCTGCTAGCAAAACCGCCGGGTTGAGGGATGGGTTCAGACTGTGCCTGGGCCCTGTGGTCTCTTCCAGGTCAGTGTATGGCATTTCCTTCCCCTTGCCACAGGCACCTGGGAGCATGTCTGCACGTGGGGAAAGACTTTCCCGTGGGAAGCCGGTTTTTGTCAAACGGGTCCCAGTGCTCTGGTCCTCTCTTTTTACTCCTGCTGCCAGAAGCCCAGGGAGGATGGGAGGGCTTACAATATGGCTGGGCACTGTGGTTTCTTCCAGAGAAGTGGAGGGCATTTGCTTTACCTTGCCACAACCACTTGTGAGAGGGTCTGCACCTCAGGAAAACTGTTTCCGTGGGAAGCCGGCTTTTTGCAAAGGGGTCTCAGGCCGTGGGCCTCGGCTGTCCCTCCGGCTCCCCAAAGCACAGGGACGAGGAGAGGGGCTTAGACCATGCCTGAGCAATGTTGTTTCCTACACCTGGGTGTGTAGCATTTTGTTGTCCTGGCTACCCCCACTTGGGATTGGTTTTCCACAGCAAGCGCCTATTGTTCGTCGGAAGCCGTTTTTGCCTCAGGGGTCTCCGGGCTGTGTTCCTTGGGGTTGAACTCCTGCTAGCAAAACCGCCGGGATGAGGAAGGGTTCAGACTGTGCCTGGGCCCTGTGGTCTCTTCCAGGTCAGTGTATGGCATTTCCTTCCCGTTGCCACAGGCACCTGGGAGCATGTCTGCACGTGGAAAAGACTTTCCCGTGGGAAGCCGGTTTTTGTCAAACGGGTCCCTGTGCTCTGCTCCTCTCTTTTCACTCCTGCTGCCAGAAGCCCGGGGGGGATGGGAGGGCTTAGAACATGGCTGGGCACTGTGGTTTCTTCCAGAAAAGTGGAGGGCATTTGCTTTACCTTGCCACAACCACTTGGGAGAGGGTCTGCACCTCAGGAAAACTGTCTCCGTGTGAAGCCGGCTTTTTGCAAAGGGGTCTCAGGCCGTGGGCCTCGGCTGTCCCTCCGGCTCCCCAAAGCACAGGGACGAGGTGAGGGGCTTAGACCATGCCTGGGCAATGTTGTTTCTTACACCTGGGTGTGTGGCATTTTGTTGACCTGGCTACCCCACTTGGGATAGGTTTTCCACAGCAAGCGCCTATTGTTCGTCGGAAGCGGTTTTTGCCCCAGGGGTCTCCGGGCTGTGTTCGTTGGGGTTGAACTCCTGCTAGCAAAACCGCCGGGTTGAGGGAAGGGTTCAGACTGTGCCTGGGCCCTGTGGTCTCTTCCAGGTCAGTGTATGGCATTTCCTTCCCCTTGCCACAGGCAACTGGGAGCATGTTTGCACGTGGAGAAAGACTTTCCCGTGGGAAGCCGGTTTTTGTCAAACGGGTCCCAGTGCTCGGCTCCTCTCTTTTCACTCCTGCTGCCAGAAGCCCGGGGGGGATGGGAGGGCTTAGAACATGGCTGGGCACTGTGGTTTCTTCCAGAAAAGTGGAGGGCATTTGCTTTACCTTGCCACAACCACATGGGATAGGGTCTGCACCTCAGGAAAACTGTCTCCGTGTGAAGCCGGCTTTTTGCAAAGGGGTCTCAGGCCGTGGGCCTCGGCTGTCCCTCCGGCTCCCCAAAGCACAGGGACGAGGTGAGGGGCTTAGACCATGCCTGGGCAATGTTGTTTCTTACACCTGGGTGTGTGGCATTTTGTTGACCTGGCTACCCCACTTGGGATAGGTTTTCCACAGCAAGCGCCTATTGTTCGTCAGAAGCCGTTTTTGCCTCAGGGGTCTCCGGGCTGTGTTCGTTGGGGTTGAACTCCTGCTAGCAAAACCGCCGGGTTGAGGGATGGGTTCAGACTGTGCCTGGGCCCTGTGGTCTCTTCCAGGTCAGTGTATGGCATTTCCTTCCCCTTGCCACAGGCACCTGGGAGCATGTCTGCACGTGGGGAAAGACTTTCCCGTGGGAAGCCGGTTTTTGTCAAACGGGTCCCAGTGCTCTGGTCCTCTCTTTTTACTCCTGCTGCCAGAAGCCCAGGGAGGATGGGAGGGCTTACAATATGGCTGGGCACTGTGGTTTCTTCCAGAGAAGTGGAGGGCATTTGCTTTACCTTGCCACAACCACTTGTGAGAGGGTCTGCACCTCAGGAAAACTGTTTCCGTGGGAAGCCGGCTTTTTGCAAAGGGGTCTCAGGCCGTGGGCCTCGGCTGTCCCTCCGGCTCCCCAAAGCACAGGGACGAGGAGAGGGGCTTAGACCATGCCTGAGCAATGTTGTTTCCTACACCTGGGTGTGTAGCATTTTGTTGTCCTGGCTACCCCCACTTGGGATTGGTTTTCCACAGCAAGCGCCTATTGTTCGTCGGAAGCCGTTTTTGCCTCAGGGGTCTCCGGGCTGTGTTCCTTGGGGTTGAACTCCTGCTAGCAAAACCGCCGGGATGAGGAAGGGTTCAGACTGTGCCTGGGCCCTGTGGTCTCTTCCAGGTCAGTGTATGGCATTTCCTTCCCGTTGCCACAGGCACCTGGGAGCATGTCTGCACGTGGAAAAGACTTTCCCGTGGGAAGCCGGTTTTTGTCAAACGGGTCCCTGTGCTCTGCTCCTCTCTTTTCACTCCTGCTGCCAGAAGCCCGGGGAGGATGGGAGGGCTTAGAACATGGCTGGGCACTGTGGTTTCTTCCAGAAAAGTGGAGGGCATTTGCTTTACCTTGCCACAACCACTTGGGAGAGGGTCTGCACCTCAGGAAAACTGTCTCCGTGTGAAGCCGGCTTTTTGCAAAGGGGTCTCAGGCCGTGGGCCTCGGCTGTCCCTCCGGCTCCCCAAAGCACAGGGACGAGGTGAGGGGCTTAGACCATGCCTGGGCAATGTTGTTTCTTACACCTGGGTGTGTGGCATTTTGTTGACCTGGCTACCCCACTTGGGATAGGTTTTCCACAGCAAGCGCCTATTGTTCGTCGGAAGCCGTTTTTGCCCCAGGGGTCTCCGGGCTGTGTTCGTTGGGGTTGAACTCCTGCTAGCAAAACCGCCGGGTTGAGGGAAGGGTTCAGACTGTGCCTGGGCCCTGTGGTCTCTTCCAGGTCAGTGTATGGCATTTCCTTCCCCTTGCCACAGGCACCTGGGAGCATGTCTGCACGTGGGGAAAGACTTTCCCGTGGGAAGCCGGTTTTTGTCAAACGGGTCCCAGTGCTCTGCTCCTCTCTTTTCACTCCGGCTGCCAGAAGCCCAGGGAGGATGGGAGGGCTTACAATATGGCTGGGCACTGTGGTTTCTTCCAGAGAAGTGGAGGGCATTTGCTTTACCTTGCCACAACCACTTGTGAGAGGGTCTGCACCTCAGGAAAACTGTTTCCGTGGGAAGCCGGCTTTTTGCAAAGGGGTCTCAGGGCCGTGGTCCCTGGCTGTCCCTCCGGCTCCCCAAAGCACAGGGACGAGGTGAGGGGCTTAGACCATGCCTGGGGAATGTTGTTTCTTACACCTGGGTGTGTGGCATTTTGTTGAGCTGGCTACCCCCACTTGGGATAGGTGTTCCACAACAAGCACCTATTGTTCGTCGGAAGCCTTTTTTGCCCCAGGGGTCTCCGGGCTGTGTTCGTTGGGGTTGAACTCCTGCTAGCAAAACCGCCGGGATGAGGGAAGGGTTCAGACTGTGCCTGGGCCCTGTGGTCTCTTCCAGGTCAGTGTATGGCATTTCCTTCCCCTTGCCACAGGCAACTGGGAGCATGTCTGCACGTGGAGAAAGACTTTCCCGTGGAAAGCCGGGTTTTGTCAAACGGGTCCCAGTGCTCTGCTCCTCTCTTTTCACTCCTGCTGCCAGAAGCCCAGGGAGGATGGGAGGGCTTAGAACATGGCTGGGCACTGTTCTTTCTACCAGAGAAGTGGAGGGCATTTGCTTTACCTTGCCACAACCACTTGTGAGAGGGTCTGCACCTCAGGAAAACTTTCTCCGCGGGAAGCCGCCTTTTTGCAAAGGGGTCTCAGGGCCCTGGGCCTCGGCTGTCCCTCCGGCTCCCCAAAGCACAGGGACGAAGTGAGGGGCTTAGACCATGCCTGGGCAATGTTCTTTCTTACACCTGGGTGTGCGGCATTTTGTTGACCTGGCTACCCCCCTTGGGATAGGTTTTCCACAGCAAGCGTCTATTGTTCGTCGGAAGCCGTTTTTGCCTCAGGGGTCTCCGGGCTGTGTTCGTTGGGGTTGAACTCCTGCTAGCAAAACCGCCGGGTTGAGTGAAGTGTTCAGACTGGACCTGGGACCTGTGGTCTCTTCCAGGTCAGTGTATGGCATTTCCTTCCCCTTGCCACAGGCACCTGGGAGCATGTCTGCACGTGGAGAAAGACTTTCCCGTGGGAAGCCGGTTTTTGTCAAACGGGTCCCAGTGCTCTGCTCCTCACTTTTCACTCCTGCTGCCAGAAGCCCAGGGGGGATGGGAGGGCTTAGAACATGGCTGGGCACTGTGGTTTCTTCCAGAGAAGTGGAGGGCCTTTGCGTTACCTTGCCACAACCACTTGGGAGAGGTCTGCACCTCAGGAAAACTTTCTCCGTGGGAAGCCGGCTTTTTGCAAAGGGGTCTCAGGCCGTGGGCCTCGGCTGTCCCTCCGGCTCCCCAAAGCACAGGGACGAGGTGAGGGGCTTAGACCATGCCTGGGCAATGTTGTTTCTTACACCTGGGTGTGTGGCATTTTGTTGACCTGGCTACCCCACTTGGGATAGGTTTTCCACAGCAAGCGCCTATTGTTCGTCAGAAGCCGTTTTTGCCTCAGGGGTCTCCGGGCTGTGTTCGTTGGGGTTGAACTCCTGCTAGCAAAACCGCCGGGTTGAGGGATGGGTTCAGACTGTGCCTGGGCCCTGTGGTCTCTTCCAGGTCAGTGTATGGCATTTCCTTCCCCTTGCCACAGGCACCTGGGAGCATGTCTGCACGTGGGGAAAGACTTTCCCGTGGGAAGCCGGTTTTTGTCAAACGGGTCCCAGTGCTCTGGTCCTCTCTTTTTACTCCTGCTGCCAGAAGCCCAGGGAGGATGGGAGGGCTTACAATATGGCTGGGCACTGTGGTTTCTTCCAGAGAAGTGGAGGGCATTTGCTTTACCTTGCCACAACCACTTGTGAGAGGGTCTGCACCTCAGGAAAACTGTTTCCGTGGGAAGCCAGCTTTTTGCAAAGGGGTCTCAGGCCGTGGGCCTCGGCTGTCCCTCCGGCTCCCCAAAGCACAGGGACGAGGAGAGGGGCTTAGACCATGCCTGAGCAATGTTGTTTCCTACACCTGGGTGTGTAGCATTTTGTTGTCCTGGCTACCCCCACTTGGGATTGGTTTTCCACAGCAAGCGCCTATTGTTCGTCGGAAGCCGTTTTTGCCTCAGGGGTCTCCGGGCTGTGTTCCTTGGGGTTGAACTCCTGCTAGCAAAACCGCCGGGATGAGGAAGGGTTCAGACTGTGCCTGGGCCCTGTGGTCTCTTCCAGGTCAGTGTATGGCATTTCCTTCCCGTTGCCACAGGCACCTGGGAGCATGTCTGCACGTGGAAAAGACTTTCCCGTGGGAAGCCGGTTTTTGTCAAACGGGTCCCTGTGCTCTGCTCCTCTCTTTTCACTCCTGCTGCCAGAAGCCCGGGGGGGATGGGAGGGCTTAGAACATGGCTGGGCACTGTGGTTTCTTCCAGAAAAGTGGAGGGCATTTGCTTTACCTTGCCACAACCACTTGGGAGAGGGTCTGCACCTCAGGAAAACTGTCTCCGTGTGAAGCCGGCTTTTTGCAAAGGGGTCTCAGGCCGTGGGCCTCGGCTGTCCCTCCGGCTCCCCAAAGCACAGGGACGAGGTGAGGGGCTTAGACCATGCCTGGGCAATGTTGTTTCTTACACCTGGGTGTGTGGCATTTTGTTGACCTGGCTACCCCACTTGGGATAGGTTTTCCACAGCAAGCGCCTATTGTTCGTCGGAAGCCGTTTTTGCCCCAGGGGTCTCCGGGCTGTGTTCGTTGGGGTTGAACTCCTGCTAGCAAAACCGCCGGGTTGAGGGAAGGGTTCAGACTGTGCCTGGGCCCTGTGGTCTCTTCCAGGTCAGTGTATGGCATTTCCTTCCCCTTGCCACAGGCACCTGGGAGCATGTCTGCACGTGGGGAAAGACTTTCCCGTGGGAAGCCGGTTTTTGTCAAACGGGTCCCAGTGCTCTGGTCCTCTCTTTTTACTCCTGCTGCCAGAAGCCCAGGGAGGATGGGAGGGCTTACAATATGGCTGGGCACTGTGGTTTCTTCCAGAGAAGTGGAGGGCATTTGCTTTACCTTGCCACAACCACTTGTGAGAGGGTCTGCACCTCAGGAAAACTGTTTCCGTGGGAAGCCGGCTTTTTGCAAAGGGGTCTCAGGGCCGTGGTCCCTGGCTGTCCCTCCGGCTCCCCAAAGCACAGGGACGAGGTGAGGGGCTTAGACCATGCCTGGGGAATGTTGTTTCTTACACCTGGGTGTGTGGCATTTTGTTGAGCTGGCTACCCCCACTTGGGATAGGTGTTCCACAACAAGCACCTATTGTTCGTCGGAAGCCTTTTTTGCCCCAGGGGTCTCCGGGCTGTGTTCGTTGGGGTTGAACTCCTGCTAGCAAAACCGCCGGGATGAGGGAAGGGTTCAGACTGTGCCTGGGCCCTGTGGTCTCTTCCAGGTCAGTGTATGGCATTTCCTTCCCCTTGCCACAGGCAACTGGGAGCATGTCTGCACGTGGAGAAAGACTTTCCCGTGGAAAGCCGGGTTTTGTCAAACGGGTCCCAGTGCTCTGCTCCTCTCTTTTCACTCCTGCTGCCAGAAGCCCAGGGAGGATGGGAGGGCTTAGAACATGGCTGGGCACTGTTCTTTCTACCAGAGAAGTGGAGGGCATTTGCATTACCTTGCCACAACCACTTGTGAGAGGGTCTGCACCTCAGGAAAACTTTCTCCGCGGGAAGCCGCCTTTTTGCAAAGGGGTCTCAGGGCCCTGGGCCTCGGCTGTCCTTCCGGCTCCCCAAAGCACAGGGACGAAGTGAGGGGCTTAGACCATGCCTGGGCAATGTTCTTTCTTACACCTGGGTGTGCGGCATTTTGTTGACCTGGCTACCCCCCTTGGGATAGGTTTTCCACAGCAAGCGTCTATTGTTCGTCGGAAGCCGTTTTTGCCTCAGGGGTCTCCGGGCTGTGTTCGTTGGGGTTGAACTCCTGCTAGCAAAACCGCCGGGTTGAGTGAAGGGTTCAGACTGGACCTGGGACCTGTGGTCTCTTCCAGGTCAGTGTATGGCATTTCCTTCCCCTTGCCACAGGCACCTGGGAGCATGTCTGCACGTGGAGAAAGACTTTCCCGTGGGAAGCCGGTTTTTGTCAAACGGGTCCCAGTGCTCTGCTCCTCACTTTTCACTCCTGCTGCCAGAAGCCCAGGGGGGATGGGAGGGCTTAGAACATGGCTGGGCACTGTGGTTTCTTCCAGAGAAGTGGAGGGCCTTTGCGTTACCTTGCCACAACCACTTGGGAGAGGTCTGCACCTCAGGAAAACTTTCTCCGTGGGAAGCCGGCATTTTGCAAAGGGGTCTCAGGGCCGTGGGCCTCGGATTACCCTCCAACTCCCCAAAGCGCTGGGACGAGGTGAGGGGCTTAGACCATGCCTGGGCAATGTTGTTTCTTACACCTGGGTGTGTGGCATTTTGTTGACCTGGCTACCCCACTTGGGATAGGTTTTCCACAGCAAGTGCCTATTGTTCGTCAGAAGCCGTTTTTGCCTCAGGGGTCTCCGGGCTGTGTTCGTTGGGGTTGAACTCCTGCTAGCAAAACCGCCGGGTTGAGGGAAGGGTTCAGACTGTGCCTGGGCCCTGTGGTCTCTTCCAGGTCAGTGTATGGCATTTCCTTCCCCTTGCCACAGGCACCTGGGAGCATGTCTGCACGTGGAGAAAGACTTTCCCGTGGGAAGCCGGTTTTTGTCAAACGGGTCCCAGTGCTCTGGTCCTCTCTTTTTACTCCTGCTGCCAGAAGCCCAGGGAGGATGGGAGGGCTTACAATATGGCTGGGCACTGTGGTTTCTTCCAGAGAAGTGGAGGGCATTTGCTTTACCTTGCCACAACCACTTGTGAGAGGGTCTGCACCTGAGGAAAACTGTCTCTGTGGGAAGTCGGCTTTTTGCAAAGGGGTCTCAGGGCCATGGGCCTCGGCTGTCCCTCCGGCTCCCCAAAGCACAGGGACGAGGTGAGGAGCTTAGACCATGCCTGGGCAATGTTGTTTCTTACACCTGGGTGTGTGGCATTTTCTTAACCTGGCTACCCCACTTGGGATAGGTTTTCCACAGCAAGCACCTATTTTTCGTCGGAAGCCGTTTTTGCCCCAGGGGTCTCCGGGCTGTGTTCGTTGGTGTTGAACTCCTGCTGGCAAAACCGCCGGGATGAGGGAAGGGTTCAGACTGTGCCTGGGCCCTGTGGTCTCTTCCAGGTCAGTGTATGGCATTTCCTTCCCCTTGCCACAGGCAACTGGGAGCATGTCTGCACGTGGAGAAAGACTTTCCCGTGGGAATCCGGTTTTTGTCAAACGGGTCCCAGTGCTCTGGTCCTCTCTTTTTACTCCTGCTGCCAGAAGCCCAGGGAGGATGGGAGGGCTTACAATATGGCTGGGCACTGTGGTTTCTTCCAGAGAAGTGGAGGGCATTTGCTTTACCTTGCCACAACCACTTGTGAGAGGGTCTGCACCTCAGGAAAACTGTTTCCGTGGGAAGCCGGCTTTTTGCAAAGGGGTCTCAGGCCGTGGGCCTCGGCTGTCCCTCCGGCTCCCCAAAGCACAGGGACGAGGAGAGGGGCTTAGACCATGCCTGAGCAATGTTGTTTCCTACACCTGGGTGTGTAGCATTTTGTTGTCCTGGCTACCCCCACTTGGAATAGTTATTCCACAGCACCTCTTGTTCGTCGGAAGCCGTTTTTGCCTCAGGGGTCTCCGGGCTGTGTTCGTTGGGGTTGAACTCCTGCTAGCAAAACCGCCGGGTTGAGGGAAGGGTTCAGACTGTGCCTGGGCCCTGTGGTCTCTTCCAGGTCAGTGTATGGCATTTCCTTCCCCTTGCCACAGGCAACTGGGAGCATGTCTGCACGTGGAGAAAGACTTTCCCGTGGGAAGCCGGTTTTTGTCAAACGGGTCCCAGTGCTCTGCTCCTCTCTTTTCACTCCTGCTGCCAGAAGCCCAGGGAGGATGGGAGGGCTTAGATCATGGCTGGGCACTGTGGTTTCTTCCAGAAAAGTGGAGGGCATTTGCTTTACCTTGCCACAACTACTTGGGTGAGGGTTTGCACCTCAGGAAAACTGTCTCCGTGTGAAGCCGGCTTTTTGAAAAGGGGCCTCAGGCCGTGGGCCTCGGCTGTCCCTCCGGCTCCCCAAAGCACAGGGACGAGGTGAGGGGCTTAGACCATGCCTGGGCAATGTTGTTTCTTACACCTGGGTGTGTGGCATTTTGTTGACCTGGCTACCCCACTTGGGATAGGTTTTCCACAGCAGGCGCCTATTGTTCGTCAGAAGCCGTTTTTGCCTCAGGGGTCTCCGGTCTGTGTTCGTTGGGGTTGAACTCCTGCTAGCAAAACCGCCGGGTTGAGGGAAGGGTTCAGACTGTGCCTGGGCCCTGTGGTCTCTTCCAGGTCAGTGTATGGCATTTCCTTCCCCTTGCCACAGGCACCTGGGAGCATGTCTGCACGTGGAGAAAGACTTTCCCGTGGGAAGCCGGTTTTTGTCAAACGGGTCCCAGTGCTCTGCTTCTCTCTTTTCACTCCTGCTGCCAGAAGCCCAGGGAGGATGGGAGGGCTTAGAACATGGCTGGGCACTGTGGTTTCTTCCAGAGAAGTGGAGGGCATTTGCGTTACCTTGCCACAACCACTTGTGAGAGGGTCTGCACCTCAGGAAAACTTTCTCCGTGGGAAGCCGGCATTTTGCAAAGGGGTCTCAGGGCAGTGGGCCTCGGATTACCCTCCAGCTCCCCAAAGCGCTGGGACGAGGTGAGGGGCTTAGACCATGCCTGGGCAATGTTGTTTCTTACACCTGGGTGTGTGGCATTTTGTTGAGCTGGCTACCCCCACTTGGGATAGGTGTTCCACAGGAAGCACTTATTTTTCGTCGGAAGCCGTTTTTGCCCCAGGGGTCTCCGGGCTGTTTTCGTTGGGGTTGAACTCCTGCTGGCAAAACCGCCGGGATGAGGGAAGGGTTAAGACTGTGCCTGGGCCCTGTGTTCTCTTCCAGGTCAGTGTATGGCATTTCCTTCCCCTTGCCATAGGCACCTGGGAGCATGTCTGCACGTGGAGAAAGACTTTCCCGTGGGAAGCCGTTTTTTGTCAAACGGGTCCCAGTGCTCTACTCCTCTCTTTTTACTCCTGCTGCCAGAAGCCCAGGGAGGATGGGAGGGCTTAGAACATGGCTGGGCAGTGTGGTTTCTTCCAGAGAAGTGGAGGGCATTTGCTTTACCTTGCCACAACCACTTGTGAGAGGGTCTGCACCTCCGGAAAACTGTCTCCGTGGGAAGCAGGCTTTTTGCAAAGGGGTCTCAGGGCCGTGGGCCTCGGCTGTCCCTCCGGCTCCCCAAAGCACAGGGACGAGGTGAGGGGCGTAGACCATGGCTGTGCAATGTTGTTTCTTACACCTGGGTGTGTGGGATTTTGTTGACCTGGCTACCCCCACTTGGGATTGGTTTTCCACAGCAAGCGCCTATTGTTCGTCGGAAGCCGTTTTTGCCTCAGGGGTCTCCGGGCTGTGTTCCGTGGGGTTGAACTCCTGCTAGCAAAACCGCCGGGATGAGGGAAGGGTTCAGACTGTGCCTGGGCCCTGTGGTCTCTTCCAGGTCAGTGTATGGCATTTCCTTCCCCTTGCCACAGGCACCTGGGAACATGTCTACACGTGGAGAAAGACTTACCCGTGGGAAGCCGGTTTTTGACAAACGGGTCCCTGTGCTCTGCTCCTCTCTTTTCACTCCTGCTGCCAGAAGCCCAGGGAGGATGGGAGGGCTTAGAACATGGCTGGGCACTGTGGTTACTTCCAGAGAAGGGGAGGGCATTTGCATTACCTTGCCACAACCACTTGTGAGAGGGTCTGCACCTCAGGAAAACTGTCTCTGTGGGAAGTCGGCTTTTTGCAAAGGGGTCTCAGCGCCATGTGCCTCGGCTGTCCCTCCGGCTCCCCAAAGCACAGGGACGAGGTGAGGGGCTTAGACCATGCCTGGGCAATGTTGTTTCTTACACCTGGGTGTGTGGCATTTTGTTGACCTGGCTACCCCACTTGGGATAGGTTTTCCACAGCAAGCGCCTATTGTTCGTCAGAAGCCGTTTTTGCCTCAGGGGTCTCCGGGCTGTGTTCGTTGGGGTTGAACTCCTGCTAGCAAAACCGCCGGGTTGAGGGAAGGGTTCAGACTGTGCCTGGGCCCTGTGGTCTCTTCCAGGTCAGTGTATGGCATTTCCTTCCCCTTGCCATAGGCACCTGGGAGCATGTCTGCACGTGGAGAAAGACTTTCCCGTGGGAAGCCGGTTTTTGCCAAACGGGTCCCCGTGCTCTGCTCCTCTCTTTTCACTCCTGCTGCCAGAAGCCCAGGGAGGATGGGAGGGTTTAGAACATGGCTGGGCACTGTGGTTTCTTCCAGAGAAGTGGAGGGCATTTGCTTTACCTTGCCACAACCACTTGTGAGAGGGTCTGCACCTCAGGAAAACTGTCTCCGTGGGAAGCCGGCTTTTTGCAAAGGGGTCTCAGGGCCGTGGGCCTTGGCTGTCCCTCCGGCTCCCCAAAGCACTGGGACGGTGTGAGGGGCGTAGACCATGGCTGGGCAATGTTGTTTCTTACACCTGGGTGTGTGGCATTTTGTTGACCTGGCTACCCCCACTTGGGATTGGTTTTCCACAGCAAGCGCCTATTGTTCGTCGGAAGCCGTTTTTGCCTCAGGAGTCTCCGGGCTGTGTTCCTAGGGTTGAACTCCTGCTAGCAAAACCGCCGGGATGAGGGAAGGGTTCAGACTGTGCCTGGGCCCTGTGGTCTCTTCCAGGTCAGTGTATGGCATTTCCTTCCCCTTGCCACAGGCACCTGGGAGCATGTCTGCACGTGGAGAAAGACTTTCCCGTGGGAAGCCGGTTTTTGTCTAACGGGTCCCAGTGCTCTACTCCTCTCTTTTCACTCCTGCTGCCAGAAGCCCAGGGAGGATGGGAGGGCTTAGAACATGGCTGGGCACTGTGGTTTCTTCCAGAGAAGTGGAGGGCATTTGCGTTACCTTGCCACAACCACTTGTGAGAGGGTCTGCACCTCAGGAAAACTTTCTCCGTGGGAAGCCGGCATTTTGCAAAGGGGTCTCAGGCCGTGGGCCTCGGATTACCCTCCAGCTCCCCAAAGCGCTGGGACGAGGTGAGGGGCTTAGACCATGCCTGGGCAATGTTGTTTCTTACACCTGGGTGTGTGGCATTTTGTTGAGCTGGCTACCCCCACTTGGGATAGGTGTTCCACAGGAAGCACTTATTGTTCGTTGGAAGCCGTTTTTGCCCCAGGGGTCTCCGGGCTGTGTTCGTTGGGGTTGAACTCCTGCTGGCAAAACCGCCGGGATGAGGGAAGGGTTAAGACTGTGCTTGTGCCCTGTGGTCTCTTCCAGGTCAGTGTATGGCATTTCCTTCCCCTTGCCATAGGCACCTGGGAGCATGTCTGCACGTGGAGAAAGACTTTCCCGTGGGAAGCCGGTTTTTGTCAAACGGGTCCCAGTCCTCTACTCCTCTCTTTTCACTCCTGCTGCCAGAAGCCCAGGGAGGATTGGAGGGCTTAGAACATGGCTGGGCACTGTGGTTTCTTCCAGAAAAGTGGAGGGCATTTGCTTTACCTTGCCACAACCACTTGTGAGAGGGTCTGCACCTCAGGAAAACTGTCTCCGTGGGAAGCAGGCTTTTTGCAAAGGGTTCTCAGGGCCGTGGGCCTCGGCTGTCCCTCCGGCTCCCCAAAGCACAGGGACGAGGTGAGGGGCGTAGACCATGGCTGGGCAATGTTGTTTCTTACACCTGGGTGTGTGGCATTTTGTTGACCTGGCTACCCCCACTTGGGATTGGTTTTCCACAGCAAGCGCCTATTGTTCGTCGGAAGCCGTTTTTGCCTCAGGGGTCTCCGGGCTGTGTTCCTTGGGGTTGAACTCCTGCTAGCAAAACCGCCGGGATGAGGAAGGGTTCAGACTGTGCCTGGGCCCTGTGGTCTCTTCCAGGTCAGTGTATGGCATTTCCTTCCCGTTGCCACAGGCACCTGGGAGCATGTCTGCACGTGGAAAAGACTTTCCCGTGGGAAGCCGGTTTTTGTCAAACGGGTCCCTGTGCTCTGCTCCTCTCTTTTCACTCCTGCTGCCAGAAGCCCAGGGAGGATGGTTGGGTTTAGAACATGGCTGGGCACTGTGGTTACTTCCAGAGAAGGGGAGGGCATTTGCTTTACCTTGTCACAACCACTTGTGAGAGGGTCTGCACCTCAGGAAAACTGTCTCTGTGGGAAGTCGGCTTTTTGCAAAGGGGTCTCAGGGCCATGCGCCTCGGCTGTCCCTCCGGCTCCCCAAAGCACAGGGACGAGGTGAGGGGCTTAGACCATGCCTGGGCAATGTTGTTTCTTACACCTGGGTGTGTGGCATTTTGTTGACCTGGCTACCCCACTTGGGATTGGTTTTCCACAGCAAGCACCTCTTGTTCGTCAGAAGCCGTTTTTGCCTCAGGGGTCTCCGGGCTGTGTTCGTTGCGGTTGAACTCCTGCTAGCAAAACCGCCGGGTTGAGGGAAGGGTTCAGACTGTGCCTGGGCCCTGTGGTCTCTTCCAGGTCAGTGTATGGCATTTCCTTCCCCTTGCCACAGGCACCTGGGAGCATGTCTGCACGTGGAGAAAGACTTTCCCGTGGGAAGCCGGTTTTTCTCAAACGGGTCCCAGTGCTCTGCTCCTCTCTTTTCACTACTGCTGCCAGAAGCCCAGGGAGGATGGGAGGGCTTAGAACATGGCTGGGCACTGTGGTTTCTTCCAGAGAAGTGGAGGGCATTTGCTTTACCTTGCCACAACCACTTGGAAGAGGGTCTGCACCTCAGGAAAACTGTCTCCGTGGGAAGCCGGCTTTTTGCAAAGGGGTCTCAGGCCGTGGGCCTCGGCTGTCCCTCCGGCTCCCCAAAGCACAGGGACGAGGTGAGGGGCTTAGACCATGCCTGGGCAATGTTGTTTCTTACACCTGGGTGTGTGGCATTTTGTTGAGCTGGCTATCCCCACTTGGGATAGGTGTTCCACAGGAAGCACCTATTGTTCGTCGGAAGCCGTTTTTGCCCCAGGGGTCTCCGGGCTGTGTTCGTTGGGGTTGAACTCCTGCTGGCACAACCGCCGGGATGAGGGAAGGGTTCAGACTGTGCCTGGGCCCTGTGGTCTCTTCCAGGTCAGGGTATGGCATTTCCTTCCCCTTGCCATAGTCACCTGGGAGCATGTCTGCACGTGGAGAAAGACTTTCCCGTGGGAAGCCGGTTTTTGTCAAACGGGTCCCAGTGCTCTACTCCTCTCTTTTCACTCCTGCTGCCAGAAGCCCAGGGAGGATGGGAGGGCTTAGAACATGGCTGGGCACTGTGGTTTCTTCCAGAGAAGTGGAGGGCATTTGCTTTACCTTGCCACAACCACTTGTGAAAGGGTCTGCACCTCAGGAAAACTGTCTCCGTGTGAAGCCGGCTTTTTGCAAAGGGGTCTCAGGCCGTGGGCCTCGGCTGTCCCTCCGGCTCCCCAAAGCACAGGGACGAGGTGAGGGGCTTAGACCATGGCTGGGCAATGTTGTTTCTTACACCTGGGTGTGTGGCATTTTGTTGACCTGGCTACCCCACTTGGGATAGGTTTTCCACAGCAAGCGCCTATTGTTCGTCAGAAGCCGTTTTTGCCTCAGGGGTCTCCGGGCTGTGTTCCTTGGGGTTGAACTCCTGCTAGCAAAACCGCCGGGTTGAGGGAAGGGTTCAGACTGTGCCTGGGCCCTGTGGTCTCTTCCAGGTCAGTGTATGGCATTTCCTTCCCCTTGCCACAGGCACCTGGGAGCATGTCTGCACGTGGAGAAAGACTTTCCCGTGGGAATCCGGTTTTTGTCAAACGGGTCCCAGTGCTCTGCTTCTCTATTTTCACTCCTGCTGCCAGAAGCCCAGGGAGGATGGGAGGGCTTACAACATGGCTGGGCACTGTGGTTTCTTCCAGAGAAGTGGAGGGCATTTGCGTTACCTTGCCACAACCACTTGTGAGAGGGTCTGCACCTCAGGAAAACTTTCTCCATGGGAAGCTGGCATTTTGCAAAGGGGTCTCAGGGCCGTGGGCCTCGGATTACCCTCCAGCTCCCCAAAGCGCTGGGACGAGGTGAGGGGCTTAGACCATGCCTGGGCAATGTTGTTTCTTACACCTGGGTGTGTGGCATTTTGTTGAGCTGGCTACCCCCACTTGGGATAGGTGTTCCACAGGAAGCACCTATTGTTCGTCGGAAGCCGTTTTTGCTCCAGGGGTCTCCGGGCTGTGTTCGTTGGGGTTGAACTCCTGCTAGCAGAACCGCCGGGATGAGGGAAGGGTTCAGACTGTGCCTGGGCCCTGTGGTCTCTTCCAGGTCAGTGTATGGCATTTCCTTCCCCTTGCCACAGGCACCTGGGAACATGTCTGCACGTGGAGAAAGACTTTCCCGTGGGAAGCCGGTTTTTGTCAAACGGGTCCCAGTGCTCTGGTCCTCTCTTTTCACTCCTGCTGCCAGAAGCCCAGGGAGGATGGGTGGGCTTAGAACATGGCTGGGCAGTGTGGTTTCTTCCAGAGAAGTGGAGGGCATTTGCTTTACCTTGCCACAACCACTTGTGAGAGGGTCTGCACCTCAGGAAAACTGTCTCTGTGGGAAGTCGGCTTTTTGCAAAGGGGTCTCAGGGCCATGGGCCTCGGCTGTCCCTCCGGCTCCCCAAAGCACAGGGACGAGGTGAGGGGCTTAGACCATGGCTGGGCAATGTTGTTTCTTACACCTGGGTGTGTGGCATTTTGTTGACCTCGCTACCCCACTTGGGATAGTTTTTCCACAGCAAGCACCTCTTGTTCGTCAGAAGCCGTTTTTGCCTCAGGGGTCTCCGGGCTGTGTTCGTTGCGGTTGAACTCCTGCTAGCAAAACCGCCGGGTTGAGGGAAGGGTTCAGACTGTGCCTGGGCCCTGTGGTCTCTTCCAGGTCAGTGTATGGCATTTCCTTCCCCTTGCCACAGGCAACTGGGAGCATGTCTGCACGTAGAGAAAGACTTTCCCGTGGGAAGTCGGTTTTTGTCAAACGGGTCCCAGTGCTCTGCTCCTCTCTTTTCACTCCTGCTGCCAGAAGCCCAGGGAGGATGGGAGGGCTTAGAACATGGCTGGGCACTGTGGTTTCTTCCAGAAAAGTGGAGGGCATTTGCTTTACCTTGCCACAACCACTTGGGAGAGGGTCTGCACCTCAGGAAAACTGTCTCCGTGGGAAGCCGGCTTTTTGCAAAGGGGTCTCAGGGCCGTGTGCCTCGGCTGTCCCTCCGGCTCCCCAAAGCACAGGGACGAGGTGAGGGGCTTAGACCATGCCTGGGCAATGTTGTTTCTTACACCTCGGTGTGTGGCATTTTGTTGACCTGGCTACCCCACTTGGGATAGGTTTTCCACAGCAAGCGCCTATTGTTCGTCAGAAGCCGTTT
Organism: Ursus arctos; assembly: GCF_023065955.2. Taxonomy (NCBI): domain Eukaryota; kingdom Metazoa; phylum Chordata; class Mammalia; order Carnivora; family Ursidae; genus Ursus; species Ursus arctos. The sequence goes on along the minus strand of NW_026622763.1, from coordinate 739,473 downwards.
TTGCCTCAGGGGTCTCCGGGCTGTGTTCGTTGGTTTTGAACTCCTGCTAGCAAAACCGCCGGGTTGAGGGAAGGGTTCAGACTGTGCCTGGGCCCTGTGGTCTCTTCCAGGTCAGTGTATGGCATTTCCTTCCCCTTGCCACAGGCACCTGGGAGCATGTCTGCACGTGGAGAAAGACTTTCCCGTGGGAAGCCGGTTTTTGTCAAACGCGACCCAGTGCTCTGCTCCTCTCTTTTCACTCCTGCTGCCAGAAGCCCAGGGAGGATGGGAGGGCTTAGAACATGGCTGGGCACTGTGGTTTCTTCCAGAGAAGTGGAGGGCATTTGCGTTACCGTGCCACAACCACTTGGGAGAGGGTCTGCACCTCAGGAAAACTTTCTCCGTGGGAAGCCGGCTTTTTGCCAAGGGGTCTCAGGGCCGTGGGCCTCGTCTGTCCCTCCGTCTCCCCAAAGCACAGGGACGAGGTGAGGGGCTTAAACCATACCTGGGCAATGTTGTTTCTTACACCTGGGTGTGTAGCATTTTGTTGTCCTGGCTACCCCCACTTGGAATAGGTTCTCCACAGCAAGCACCTCTTGTTCGTCGGAAGCCGTTTTTGCTTCAGGGGTGTCCGGGCTGTGTTCGTTGGGGTTGAACTGCTGCTAGCAAAATCGCCGGGTTGAGGGAAGGGTTCAGACTGTGCCTGGGCCCTGTGGTCTCTTCCAGGTCAGTGTATGGCATTTCCTTCCCTTTGCCACAGGCACCTGGGAACATGTCTGCACGTGGAGAAAGACTTTCCCGTGGGAAGCCGGTTTTTGTCAAAGGGGTCCCAGTGCTCTGCTCCTCTCTTTTCACTCCTGCTGCCAGAAGCCCAGGGAGGATGGGAGGGCTTACAACATGGCTGGGCACTGTGGTTACTTCCAGAGAAGGGGAGGGCATTTGCTTTACCTTGCCACAACCACTTGTGAGAGGGTCTGCACCTCAGGAAAACTGTTTCCGTGGGAAGCCGGGTTTTTGCAAAGGGGTCTCAGGGCCGTGGGCCACGGCTGTCCCTCCGGCTCCCCAAAGCACAGGGACGAGGTGAGGGGCTTAAACCATACCTGGGCAATGTTGTTTCTTACACCTGGGTGTGTAGCATTTTGTTGTCCTGGCTACCCCCACTTGGAATAGGTTCTCCACAGCAAGCACCTCTTGTTCGTCGGAAGCCGTTTTTGCTTCAGGGGTCTCCGGGCTGTGTTCGTTGGGGTTGAACTGCTGCTAGCAAAACCGCCGGGTTGAGGGAAGGGATCAGACTGTGCCTGGGCCCTGTGGTCTCTTCCAGGTCAGTGTATGGCATTTCCTTCCCCTTGCCACAGGCACCTGGGAACATGTCTGCATGTGGAGAAAGACTTTCCCGTGGGAAGCCGGTTTTTGTCAAACGGGTCCCAGTGCTCTGCTCCTCTCTTTTCACTCCTGCTGCCAGAAGCCCAGGGAGGATGGGAGGGCTTAGAACATGGCTGGGCACTGTGGTTTCTTCCAGAGAAGTGGAGGGCATTTGCGTTACCTTGCCACAACCACTTGTGAGAGGGTCTGCACCTCAGGAAAACTTTCTCCGTGGGAAGCCGGCATTTTGCAAAGGGGTCTCAGGGCCGTGGGCCTCGGATTACCCTCCAGCTCCCCAAAGCGCTGGGACGAGGTGAGGGGCTTAGACCATGCCTGGGCAATGTTGTTTCTTACACCTGGGTGTGGGGCATTTTGTTGAGCTGGCTACCCCCACTTGGGATAGGTGTTCCACAGGAAGCACCTATTGTTCGTCGGAAGCCGTTTTTGCCCCAGGGGTCTCTGGGCTGTGTTCGTTGGGGTTGAACTCCTGCTGGCAAAACCGCCGGGATGAGGGAAGTGTTCAGACTGTGCCTGGGCCCTGTGGTCTCTTCCAGGTCAGTGTATGCCATTTCCTTCCCCTTGCCATAGGCACCTGGGAACATGTCTGCACGTGGAGAAAGACTTTCCCGTGGGAAGCCGGTTTTTGTCAAACGGGTCCCTGTGCTCTACTCCTCTCTTTTCACTCCTGCTGCCAGAAGCCCAGGGAGGATGGGAGGGCTTAGAACATGGCTGGGCACTGTGGTTTTTTCCAGAGAAGTGGAGGGCATTTGCTTTACCTTGCCACAACCACTTGTGAGAGGGTCTGCACCTCAGGAAAACTGTCTCCGTGGGAAGCCGGCTTTTTGCAAAGGGGTCTCGTGGCCGTGCGCCTCGTCTGTCCCTCCGGCTCCCCAAAGCACAGGGAAGAGGTGAGGGGCTTAGACCATGCCTGGGCAATGTTCTTTCTTACACCTGGGTGTGTGGCATTTTGTTGAGCTGGCTACCCCCACTTGGGATAGGTGTTCCACAGCAAGCGTCTATTATCCGTCGGAAGCCGTTTTTGCCCCAGGGGTCTCCGGGCTGTGTTCGTTGGGGTTGAACTCCTGCTAGCAGAACCGCCGGGATTAGGGAAGGGTTCAGACTGTGCCTGGGCCCTGTGGTCTCTTCCAGGTCAGTGTATGGCATTTCCTTCCCTTTGCCACAGGCACCTGGGAACATGTCTGCACGTGGAGAAAGACTTTCCCGTGGGAAGCCGGTTTTTGTCAAAGGGGTCCCAGTGCTCTGCTCCTCTCTTTTCACTCCTGCTGCCAGAAGCCCAGGGAGGATGGGAGGGCTTACAACATGGCTGGGCACTGTGGTTACTTCCAGAGAAGGGGAGGGCATTTGCTTTACCTTGCCACAACCACTTGTGAGAGGGTCTGCACCTCAGGAAAACTTTCTCCGTGGAAAGCCGGCTTTTTGCAAAGGGGTCTCAAACCGTGGGCCTCGGCTGTCCCTCCGGCTTCCCAAAGCACAGGGACGAAGTGAGGGGCTTGGACCATGGCTGGGCAATGTTGTTTCTTACACCTGATTTTGTAGCATTTTGTTGGCCTGGCTACTCCCACTTCGGATAGGTTTTCCACAACAAGCACCTCTTGTTCGTCAGAAGCCGTTTTTGCCTCAGGGGTCTCCGGGCTGTGTTCGTTGGGGTTGAACTCCTGCTAGCAAAACCGCCGGGTTGAGGGAAGGGTTCAGACTGTTCCTGGGCCCTGTGGTCTCTTCCAGGTCAGTGTATGCCATTTCCTTCCCCTTGCCACAGGCACCTGGGAGCATGTCTGCACGTGGAGAAAGACTTTCCCGTGGGAAGCCGGTTTTTGTCAAACGGGTCCCAGTGCTCTGGTCCTCTCTTTTCACTCCTGCTGCCAGAAGCCCAGGGAGGATGGGTGGGCTTAGAACATGGCTGGGCAGTGTGGTCTCTCCCAGAGAAGTGGAGGGCATTTGCTTTACCTTGCCACAACCACTTGTGAGAGGCTCTGCACCTCAGGAAAACTGTCTCTGTGGGAAGTCGGCTTTTTGCAAAGGGGTCTCAGGGCCATGGGCCTCGGCTGTCCCTCCGGCTCCCCAAAGCACAGGGACGAGGTGAGGGGCTTACACCATGCCTGGGCAATGTTGTTTCTTACACCTGGGTGTGTGGCATTTTGTTGACCTGGCTACCCCCACTTGGGATAGGTTTTCCACAGCAAGCACCTCTTGTTCGTCAGAAGCCGTTTTTGCCTCAGGGGTCTCCGGGCTGTGTTCGTTGGGGTTGAACTCCTGCTAGCAAACCCGCCGGGTTGAGGGAAGGGTTCAGACTGTGCCTGGGCCCTGTGGTCTCTTCCAGGTCAGTGTATGGCATTTCCTTCCCCTTGCCACAGGCAACTGGGAGCATGTTTGCACGTGGAGAAAGACTTTCCCGTGGGAAGCCGGTTTTTGTCAAACGGGTCCCAGTGCTCGGCTCCTCTCTTTTCACTCCTGCTGCCAGAAGCCCGGGGGGGATGGGAGGGATTAGAACATGGCTGGGCACTGTGGTTTCTTCCAGAAAAGTGGAGGGCATTTGCTTTACCTTGCCACAACCACTTGGGATAGGGTCTGCACCTCAGGAAAACTGTCTCCGTGTGAAGCCGGCTTTTTGCAAAGGGGTCTCAGGCCGTGGGCCTCGGCTGTCCCTCCGGCTCCCCAAAGCACAGGGACGAGGTGAGGGGCTTAGACCATGCCTGGGCAATGTTGTTTCTTACACCTGGGTGTGTGGCATTTTGTTGACCTGGCTTCCCCACTTGGGATAGGTTTTCCACAGCAAGCGCCTATTGTTCGTCAGAAGCCGTTTTTGCCTCAGGGGTCTCCGGGCTGTGTTCGTTGGGGTTGAACTGCTGCTAGCAAAACCGCCGGGTTGAGGGAAGGGTTCAGACTGTGCCTGGGCCCTGTGGTCTCTTCCAGGTCAGTGTATGGCATTTCCTTCCCTTTGCCACAGGCACCTGGGAGCATGTCTGCACGTGGGGAAAGACTTTCCCGTGGGAAGCCGGTTTTTGTCAAACGGGTCCCTGTGCTCTGCTCCTCTCTTTTCACTCCTGCTGCCAGAAGCCCGGGGGGGATGGGAGGGCTTAGAACATGGCTGGGCACTGTGGTTTCTTCCAGAAAAGTGGAGGGCATTTGCTTTACCTTGCCACAACCACTTGGGAGAGGGTCTGCACCTCAGGAAAACTGTCTCCGTGTGAAGCCGGCTTTTTGCAAAGGGGTCTCAGGCCGTGGGCCTCGGCTGTCCCTCCGGCTCCCCAAAGCACAGGGACGAGGTGAGGGGCTTAGACCATGCCTGGGCAATGTTGTTTCTTACACCTGGGTGTGTGGCATTTTGTTGACCTGGCTACCCCACTTGGGATAGGTTTTCCACAGCAAGCGCCTATTGTTCGTCGGAAGCCGTTTTTGCCCCAGGGGTCTCCGGGCTGTGTTCGTTGGGGTTGAACTCCTGCTAGCAAAACCGCCGGGTTGAGGGAAGGGTTCAGACTGTGCCTGGGCCCTGTGGTCTCTTCCAGGTCAGTGTATGGCATTTCCTTCCCCTTGCCACAGGCACCTGGGAGCATGTCTGCACGTGGGGAAAACTTTCCCGTGGGAAGCCGGTTTTTGTCAAACGGGTCCCAGTGCTCTGGTCCTCTCTTTTTACTCCTGCTGCCAGAAGCCCAGGGAGGATGGGAGGGCTTACAATATGGCTGGGCACTGTGGTTTCTTCCAGAGAAGTGGAGGGCATTTGCTTTACCTTGCCACAACCACTTGTGAGAGGGTCTGAACCTCAGGAAAACTGTTTCCGTGGGAAGCCGGCTTTTTGCAAAGGGGTCTCAGGGCCGTGGTCCCTGGCTGTCCCGCCGGCTCCCCAAAGCACAGGGACGAGGTGAGGGGCTTAGACCATGCCTGGGGAATGTTGTTTCTTACACCTGGGTGTGTGGCATTTTGTTGAGCTGGCTACCCCCACTTGGGATAGGTGTTCCACAACAAGCACCTATTGTTCGTCGGAAGCCTTTTTTGCCCCAGGGGTCTCCGGGCTGTGTTCGTTGGGGTTGAACTCCTGCTAGCAAAACCGCCGGGATGAGGGAAGGGTTCAGACTGTGACTGGGCCCTGTGGTCTCTTCCAGGTCAGTGTATGGCATTTCCTTCCCCTTGCCACAGGCAACTGGGAGCATGTCTGCACGTGGAGAAAGACTTTCCCGTGGAAAGCCGGGTTTTGTCAAACGGGTCCCAGTGCTCTGCTCCTCTCTTTTCACTCCTGCTGCCAGAAGCCCAGGGAGGATGGGAGGGCTTAGAACATGGCTGGGCACTGTTCTTTCTACCAGAGAAGTGGAGGGCATTTGCTTTACCTTGCCACAACCACTTGTGAGAGGGTCTGCACCTCAGGAAAACTTTCTCCGCGGGAAGCCGCCTTTTTGCAAAGGGGTCTCAGGGCCCTGGGCCTCGGCTGTCCCTCCGGCTCCCCAAAGCACAGGGACGAAGTGAGGGGCTTAGACCATGCCTGGGCAATGTTCTTTCTTACACCTGGGTGTGCGGCATTTTGTTGACCTGGCTACCCCACTTGGGATAGGTTTTCCACAGCAGGCGCCTATTGTTCGTCAGAAGCCGTTTTTGCCTCAGGGGTCTCCGGTCTGTGTTCGTTGGGGTTGAACTCCTGCTAGCAAAACCGCCGGGTTGAGGGAAGGGTTCAGACTGGACCTGGGCCCTGTGGTCTCTTCCAGGTCAGTGTATGGCATTTCCTTCCCCTTGCCACAGGCACCTGGGAGCATGTCTGCACGTGGAGAAAGACTTTCCCGTGGGAAGCCGGTTTTTGTCAAACGGGTCCCAGTGCTCTGCTTCTCTCTTTTCACTCCTGCTGCCAGAAGCCCAGGGAGGATGGGAGGGCTTAGAACATGGCTGGGCACTGTGGTTTCTTCCAGAGAAGTGGAGGGCATTTGCGTTACCTTGCCACAACCACTTGTGAGAGGGTCTGCACCTCAGGAAAACTTTCTCCGTGGGAAGCCGGCATTTTGCAAAGGGGTCTCAGGGCCGTGGGCCTCGGATTACCCTCCAGCTCCCCAAAGCGCTGGGACGAGGTGAGGGGCTTAGACCATGCCTGGGCAATGTTGTTTCTTACACCTGGGTGTGTGGCATTTTGTTGAGCTGGCTACCCCCACTTGGGATAGGTGTTCCACAGGAAGCACTTATTTTTCGTCGGAAGCCGTTTTTGCCCCAGGGGTCTCCGGGCTGTTTTCGTTGGGGTTGAACTCCTGCAGGCAAAACCGCCGGGATGAGGGAAGGGTTAAGACTGTGCCTGGGCCCTGTGTTCTCTTCCAGGTCAGTGTATGGCATTTCCTTCCCCTTGCCATAGGCACCTGGGAGCATGTCTGCACGTGGAGAAAGACTTTCCCGTGGGAAGCCGGTTTTTCTCAAACGGGTCCCAGTGCTCTGCTCCTCTCTTTTCACTCCTGCTGCCAGAAGCCCAGGGAGGATGGGAGGGCTTAGAACATGGCTGGGCAGTGTGGTTTCTTCCAGAGAAGTGGAGGGCATTTGCTTTACCTTGCCACAACCACTTGTGAGAGTGTCTGCACCTCCGGAAAACTGTCTCCGTGGGAAGCAGGCTTTTTGCAAAGGGGTCTCAGGGCCATGGGCCTCGGCTGTCCCTCCGGCTCCCCAAAGCACAGGGACGAGGTGAGGGGCGTAGACCATGGCTGTGCAATGTTGTTTCTTACACCTGGGTGTTTTGGATTTTGTTGACCTGGCTACCCCCACTTGGGATTGGTTTTCCACAGCAAGCGCCTATTGTTCGTCGGAAGCCGTTTTTGCCTCAGGGGTCTCCGGGCTGTGTTCCGTGGGGTTGAACTCCTGCTAGCAAAACCGCCGGGATGAGGGAAGGGTTCAGACTGTGCCTGGGCCCTGTGGTCTCTTCCAGGTCAGTGTATGGCATTTCCTTCCCCTTGCCACAGGCACCTGGGAACATGTCTACACGTGGAGAAAGACTTACCCGTGGGAAGCCGGTATTTGACAAACGGGTCCCTGTGCTCTGCTCCTCTCTTTTCACTCCTGCTGCCAGAAGCCCAGGGAGGATGGGAGGGCTTAGAACATGGCTGGGCACTGTGGTTTCTTCCAGAGAAGTGGAGGGCATTTGCTTTACCTTGCCACAACCACTTGTGAGAGGGTCTGCACCTAAGGAAAACTGTCTCCGTGGGAAGCTGGCTTTTTGCAAAGGGGTCTCAGGGCCGTGGGCCGCGGCTGTCCCTCCGGCTCCCCAAAGCACTGGGACGGTGTGAGGGGCGTAGACCATGGCTGGGCAATGTTGTTTCTTACACCTGGGTGTGTGGCATTTTGTTGACCTGGCTACCCCCACTTGGGATTGGTTTTCCACAGCAAGCGCCTATTGTTCGTCGGAAGCCGTTTTTGCCTCAGGAGTCTCCGGGCTGTGTTCCTAGGGTTGAACTCCTGCTAGCAAAACCGCCGGGATGAGGGAAGGGTTCAGACTGTGCCTGGGCCCTGTGGTCTCTTCCAGGTCAGTGTATGGCATTTCCTTCCCCTTGCCACAGGCACCTGGGAGCATGTCTGCACGTGGAGAAAGACTTTCTCGTGGGAAGCCGGTTTTTGTCTAACGGGTCCCAGTGCTCTGCTTCTCTCTTTTCACTCCTGCTGCCAGAAGCCCAGGGAGGATGGGAGGGCTTAGAACATGGCTGGGCACTGTGGTTTCTTCCAGAAAAGTGGAGGGCATTTGCTTTACCTTGCCACAACCACTTGGGAGAGGGTCTGCACCTCAGGAAAACTGTCTCCGTGGGAAGCCGGCTTTTTGCAAAGGGGTCTCAGGGCCGTGTGCCTCGGCTGTCCCTCCGGCTCCCCAAAGCACAGGGACGAGGTGAGGGGCTTAGACCATGCCTGGGCAATGTTGTTTCTTACACCTGGGTGTGTGGCATTTTGTTGACCTGGCTACCCCACTTGGGATAGGTTTTCCACAGCAAGCGCCTATTGTTCGTCGGAAGCCGTTTTTGCCCCAGGGGTCTCCGGGCTGTGTTCGTTGGGGTTGAACTCCTGCTAGCAAAACCGCCGGGTTGAGGGAAGGGTTCAGACTGTGCCTGGGCCCTGTGGTCTCTTCCAGGTCAGTGTATGGCATTTCCTTCCCCTTGCCACAGGCACCTGGGAGCATGTCTGCACGTGGGGAAAGACTTTCCCGTGGGAAGCCGGTTTTTGTCAAACGGGTCCCAGTGCTCTGGTCCTCTCTTTTTACTCCGGCTGCCAGAAGCCCAGGGAGGATGGGAGGGCTTACAATATGGCTGGGCACTGTGGTTTCTTCCAGAGAAGTGGAGGGCATTTGCTTTACCTTGCCACAACCACTTGTGAGAGGGTCTGCACCTCAGGAAAACTGTTTCCGTGGGAAGCCGGCTTTTTGCAAAGGGGTCTCAGGGCCGTGGTCCCTGGCTGTCCCTCCGGCTCCCCAAAGCACAGGGACGAGGTGAGGGGCTTAGACCATGCCTGGGGAATGTTGTTTCTTACACCTGGGTGTGTGGCATTTTGTTGAGCTGGCTACCCCCACTTGGGATAGGTGTTCCACAACAAGCACCTATTGTTCGTCGGAAGCCTTTTTTGCCCCAGGGGTCTCCGGGCTGTGTTCGTTGGGGTTGAACTCCTGCTAGCAAAACCGCCGGGATGAGGGAAGGGTTCAGACTGTGCCTGGGCCCTGTGGTCTCTTCCAGGTCAGTGTATGGCATTTCCTTCCCCTTGCCACAGGCAACTGGGAGCATGTCTGCACGTGGAGAAAGACTTTCCCGTGGAAAGCCGGGTTTTGTCAAACGGGTCCCAGTGCTCTGCTCCTCTCTTTTCACTCCTGCTGCCAGAAGCCCAGGGAGGATGGGAGGGCTTAGAACATGGCTGGGCACTGTTCTTTCTACCAGAGAAGTGGAGGGCATTTGCATTACCTTGCCACAACCACTTGTGAGAGGGTCTGCACCTCAGGAAAACTTTCTCCGCGGGAAGCCGCCTTTTTGCAAAGGGGTCTCAGGGCCCTGGGCCTCGGCTGTCCTTCCGGCTCCCCAAAGCACAGGGACGAAGTGAGGGGCTTAGACCATGCCTGGGCAATGTTCTTTCTTACACCTGGGTGTGCGGCATTTTGTTGACCTGGCTACCCCCCTTGGGATAGGTTTTCCACAGCAAGCGTCTATTGTTCGTCGGAAGCCGTTTTTGCCTCAGGGGTCTCCGGGCTGTGTTCGTTGGGCTTGAACTCCTGCTATCAAAACCGCCGGGTTGAGTGAAGGGTTCAGACTGGACCTGGGACCTGTGGTCTCTTCCAGGTCAGTGTATGGCATTTCCTTCCCCTTGCCACAGGCACCTGGGAGCATGTCTGCACGTGGAGAAAGACTTTCCCGTGGGAAGCCGGTTTTTGTCAAACGGGTCCCAGTGCTCTGCTCCTCACTTTTCACTCCTGCTGCCTGAAGCCCAGGGGGGATGGGAGGGCTTAGAACATGGCTGGGCACTGTGGTTTCTTCCAGAGAAGTGGAGGGCCTTTGCGTTACCTTGCCACAACCACTTGGGAGAGGTCTGCACCTCAGGAAAACTTTCTCCGTGGGAAGCCGGCATTTTGCAAAGGGGTCTCAGGGCCGTGGGCCTCGGATTACCCTCCAACTCCCCAAAGCGCTGGGACGAGGTGAGGGGCTTAGACCATGCCTGGGCAATGTTGTTTCTTACACCTGGGTGTGTGGCATTTTGTTGACCTGGCTACCCCACTTGGGATAGGTTTTCCACAGCAAGTGCCTATTGTTCGTCAGAAGCCGTTTTTGCCTCAGGGGTCTCCGGGCTGTGTTCGTTGGGGTTGAACTCCTGCTAGCAAAACCGCCGGGTTGAGGGAAGGGTTCAGACTGTGCCTGGGCCCTGTGGTCTCTTCCAGGTCAGTGTATGGCATTTCCTTCCCCTTGCCACAGGCACCTGGGAGCATGTCTGCACGTGGAGAAAGACTTTCCCGTGGGAAGCCGGTTTTTGTCAAACGGGTCCCAGTGCTCTGGTCCTCTCTTTTTACTCCTGCTGCCAGAAGCCCAGGGAGGATGGGAGGGCTTACAATATGGCTGGGCACTGTGGTTTCTTCCAGAGAAGTGGAGGGCATTTGCTTTACCTTGCCACAACCACTTGTGAGAGGGTCTGCACCTGAGGAAAACTGTCTCTGTGGGAAGTCGGCTTTTTGCAAAGGGGTCTCAGGGCCATGGGCCTCGGCTGTCCCTCCGGCTCCCCAAAGCACAGGGACGAGGTGAGGAGCTTAGACCATGCCTGGGCAATGTTGTTTCTTACACCTGGGTGTGTGGCATTTTCTTAACCTGGCTACCCCACTTGGGATAGGTTTTCCACAGCAAGCACCTATTGTTCGTCGGAAGCCGTTTTTGCCCCAGGGGTCTCCGGGCTGTGTTCGTTGGTGTTGAACTCCTGCTGGCAAAACCGCCGGGATGAGGGAAGGGTTCAGACTGTGCCTGGGCCCTGTGGTCTCTTCCAGGTCAGTGTATGGCATTTCCTTCCCCTTGCCACAGGCAACTGGGAGCATGTCTGCACGTGGAGAAAGACTTTCCCGTGGGAATCCGGTTTTTGTCAAACGGGTCCCAGTGCTCTGGTCCTCTCTTTTTACTCCTGCTGCCAGAAGCCCAGGGAGGATGGGAGGGCTTACAATATGGCTGGGCACTGTGGTTTCTTCCAGAGAAGTGGAGGGCATTTGCTTTACCTTGCCACAACCACTTGTGAGAGGGTCTGCACCTCAGGAAAACTGTTTCCGTGGGAAGCCGGCTTTTTGCAAAGGGGTCTCAGGCCGTGGGCCTCGGCTGTCCCTCCGGCTCCCCAAAGCACAGGGACGAGGAGAGGGGCTTAGACCATGCCTGAGCAATGTTGTTTCCTACACCTGGGTGTGTAGCATTTTGTTGTCCTGGCTACCCCCACTTGGAATAGTTATTCCACAGCACCTCTTGTTCGTCGGAAGCCGTTTTTGCCTCAGGGGTCTCCGGGCTGTGTTCGTTGGGGTTGAACTCCTGCTAGCAAAACCGCCGGGTTGAGGGAAGGGTTCAGACTGTGCCTGGGCCCTGTGGTCTCTTCCAGGTCAGTGTATGGCATTTCCTTCCCCTTGCCACAGGCAACTGGGAGCATGTCTGCACGTGGAGAAAGACTTTCCCGTGGGAAGCCGGTTTTTGTCAAACGGGTCCCAGTGCTCTGCTCCTCTCTTTTCACTCCTGCTGCCAGAAGCCCAGGGAGGATGGGAGGGCTTAGATCATGGCTGGGCACTGTGGTTTCTTCCAGAAAAGTGGAGGGCATTTGCTTTACCTTGCCACAACTACTTGGGTGAGGGTTTGCACCTCAGGAAAACTGTCTCCGTGTGAAGCCGGCTTTTTGAAAAGGGGCCTCAGGCCGTGGGCCTCGGCTGTCCCTCCGGCTCCCCAAAGCACAGGGACGAGGTGAGGGGCTTAGACCATGCCTGGGCAATGTTGTTTCTTACACCTGGGTGTGTGGCATTTTGTTGACCTGGCTACCCCACTTGGGATAGGTTTTCCACAGCAGGCGCCTATTGTTCGTCAGAAGCCGTTTTTGCCTCAGGGGTCTCCGGTCTGTGTTCGTTGGGGTTGAACTCCTGCTAGCAAAACCGCCGGGTTGAGGGAAGGGTTCAGACTGTGCCTGGGCCCTGTGGTCTCTTCCAGGTCAGTGTATGGCATTTCCTTCCCCTTGCCACAGGCACCTGGGAGCATGTCTGCACGTGGAGAAAGACTTTCCCGTGGGAAGCCGGTTTTTGTCAAACGGGTCCCAGTGCTCTGCTTCTCTCTTTTCACTCCTGCTGCCAGAAGCCCAGGGAGGATGGGAGGGCTTAGAACATGGCTGGGCACTGTGGTTTCTTCCAGAGAAGTGGAGGGCATTTGCGTTACCTTGCCACAACCACTTGTGAGAGGGTCTGCACCTCAGGAAAACTTTCTCCGTGGGAAGCCGGCATTTTGCAAAGGGGTCTCAGGGCAGTGGGCCTCGGATTACCCTCCAGCTCCCCAAAGCGCTGGGACGAGGTGAGGGGCTTAGACCATGCCTGGGCAATGTTGTTTCTTACACCTGGGTGTGTGGCATTTTGTTGAGCTGGCTACCCCCACTTGGGATAGGTGTTCCACAGGAAGCACTTATTTTTCGTCGGAAGCCGTTTTTGCCCCAGGGGTCTCCGGGCTGTTTTCGTTGGGGTTGAACTCCTGCTGGCAAAACCGCCGGGATGAGGGAAGGGTTAAGACTGTGCCTGGGCCCTGTGTTCTCTTCCAGGTCAGTGTATGGCATTTCCTTCCCCTTGCCATAGGCACCTGGGAGCATGTCTGCACGTGGAGAAAGACTTTCCCGTGGGAAGCCGTTTTTTGTCAAACGGGTCCCAGTGCTCTACTCCTCTCTTTTTACTCCTGCTGCCAGAAGCCCAGGGAGGATGGGAGGGCTTAGAACATGGCTGGGCAGTGTGGTTTCTTCCAGAGAAGTGGAGGGCATTTGCTTTACCTTGCCACAACCACTTGTGAGAGGGTCTGCACCTCCGGAAAACTGTCTCCGTGGGAAGCAGGCTTTTTGCAAAGGGGTCTCAGGGCCGTGGGCCTCGGCTGTCCCTCCGGCTCCCCAAAGCACAGGGACGAGGTGAGGGGCGTAGACCATGGCTGTGCAATGTTGTTTCTTACACCTGGGTGTGTGGGATTTTGTTGACCTGGCTACCCCCACTTGGGATTGGTTTTCCACAGCAAGCGCCTATTGTTCGTCGGAAGCCGTTTTTGCCTCAGGGGTCTCCGGGCTGTGTTCCGTGGGGTTGAACTCCTGCTAGCAAAACCGCCGGGATGAGGGAAGGGTTCAGACTGTGCCTGGGCCCTGTGGTCTCTTCCAGGTCAGTGTATGGCATTTCCTTCCCCTTGCCACAGGCACCTGGGAACATGTCTACACGTGGAGAAAGACTTACCCGTGGGAAGCCGGTTTTTGACAAACGGGTCCCTGTGCTCTGCTCCTCTCTTTTCACTCCTGCTGCCAGAAGCCCAGGGAGGATGGGAGGGCTTAGAACATGGCTGGGCACTGTGGTTACTTCCAGAGAAGGGGAGGGCATTTGCATTACCTTGCCACAACCACTTGTGAGAGGGTCTGCACCTCAGGAAAACTGTCTCTGTGGGAAGTCGGCTTTTTGCAAAGGGGTCTCAGCGCCATGTGCCTCGGCTGTCCCTCCGGCTCCCCAAAGCACAGGGACGAGGTGAGGGGCTTAGACCATGCCTGGGCAATGTTGTTTCTTACACCTGGGTGTGTGGCATTTTGTTGACCTGGCTACCCCACTTGGGATAGGTTTTCCACAGCAAGCGCCTATTGTTCGTCAGAAGCCGTTTTTGCCTCAGGGGTCTCCGGGCTGTGTTCGTTGGGGTTGAACTCCTGCTAGCAAAACCGCCGGGTTGAGGGAAGGGTTCAGACTGTGCCTGGGCCCTGTGGTCTCTTCCAGGTCAGTGTATGGCATTTCCTTCCCCTTGCCATAGGCACCTGGGAGCATGTCTGCACGTGGAGAAAGACTTTCCCGTGGGAAGCCGGTTTTTGCCAAACGGGTCCCCGTGCTCTGCTCCTCTCTTTTCACTCCTGCTGCCAGAAGCCCAGGGAGGATGGGAGGGTTTAGAACATGGCTGGGCACTGTGGTTTCTTCCAGAGAAGTGGAGGGCATTTGCTTTACCTTGCCACAACCACTTGTGAGAGGGTCTGCACCTCAGGAAAACTGTCTCCGTGGGAAGCCGGCTTTTTGCAAAGGGGTCTCAGGGCCGTGGGCCTTGGCTGTCCCTCCGGCTCCCCAAAGCACTGGGACGGTGTGAGGGGCGTAGACCATGGCTGGGCAATGTTGTTTCTTACACCTGGGTGTGTGGCATTTTGTTGACCTGGCTACCCCCACTTGGGATTGGTTTTCCACAGCAAGCGCCTATTGTTCGTCGGAAGCCTTTTTTGCCTCAGGAGTCTCCGGGCTGTGTTCCTAGGGTTGAACTCCTGCTAGCAAAACCGCCGGGATGAGGGAAGGGTTCAGACTGTGCCTGGGCCCTGTGGTCTCTTCCAGGTCAGTGTATGGCATTTCCTTCCCCTTGCCACAGGCACCTGGGAGCATGTCTGCACGTGGAGAAAGACTTTCCCGTGGGAAGCCGGTTTTTGTCTAACGGGTCCCAGTGCTCTACTCCTCTCTTTTCACTCCTGCTGCCAGAAGCCCAGGGAGGATGGGAGGGCTTAGAACATGGCTGGGCACTGTGGTTTCTTCCAGAGAAGTGGAGGGCATTTGCGTTACCTTGCCACAACCACTTGTGAGAGGGTCTGCACCTCAGGAAAACTTTCTCCGTGGGAAGCCGGCATTTTGCAAAGGGGTCTCAGGCCGTGGGCCTCGGATTACCCTCCAGCTCCCCAAAGCGCTGGGACGAGGTGAGGGGCTTAGACCATGCCTGGGCAATGTTGTTTCTTACACCTGGGTGTGTGGCATTTTGTTGAGCTGGCTACCCCCACTTGGGATAGGTGTTCCACAGGAAGCACTTATTGTTCGTTGGAAGCCGTTTTTGCCCCAGGGGTCTCCGGGCTGTGTTCGTTGGGGTTGAACTCCTGCTGGCAAAACCGCCGGGATGAGGGAAGGGTTAAGACTGTGCTTGTGCCCTGTGGTCTCTTCCAGGTCAGTGTATGGCATTTCCTTCCCCTTGCCATAGGCACCTGGGAGCATGTCTGCACGTGGAGAAAGACTTTCCCGTGGGAAGCCGGTTTTTGTCAAACGGGTCCCAGTCCTCTACTCCTCTCTTTTCACTCCTGCTGCCAGAAGCCCAGGGAGGATTGGAGGGCTTAGAACATGGCTGGGCACTGTGGTTTCTTCCAGAAAAGTGGAGGGCATTTGCTTTACCTTGCCACAACCACTTGTGAGAGGGTCTGCACCTCAGGAAAACTGTCTCCGTGGGAAGCAGGCTTTTTGCAAAGGGTTCTCAGGGCCGTGGGCCTCGGCTGTCCCTCCGGCTCCCCAAAGCACAGGGACGAGGTGAGGGGCGTAGACCATGGCTGGGCAATGTTGTTTCTTACACCTGGGTGTGTGGCATTTTGTTGACCTGGCTACCCCCACTTGGGATTGGTTTTCCACAGCAAGCGCCTATTGTTCGTCGGAAGCCGTTTTTGCCTCAGGGGTCTCCGGGCTGTGTTCCTTGGGGTTGAACTCCTGCTAGCAAAACCGCCGGGATGAGGAAGGGTTCAGACTGTGCCTGGGCCCTGTGGTCTCTTCCAGGTCAGTGTATGGCATTTCCTTCCCGTTGCCACAGGCACCTGGGAGCATGTCTGCACGTGGAAAAGACTTTCCCGTGGGAAGCCGGTTTTTGTCAAACGGGTCCCTGTGCTCTGCTCCTCTCTTTTCACTCCTGCTGCCAGAAGCCCAGGGAGGATGGTTGGGTTTAGAACATGGCTGGGCACTGTGGTTACTTCCAGAGAAGGGGAGGGCATTTGCTTTACCTTGTCACAACCACTTGTGAGAGGGTCTGCACCTCAGGAAAACTGTCTCTGTGGGAAGTCGGCTTTTTGCAAAGGGGTCTCAGGGCCATGCGCCTCGGCTGTCCCTCCGGCTCCCCAAAGCACAGGGACGAGGTGAGGGGCTTAGACCATGCCTGGGCAATGTTGTTTCTTACACCTGGGTGTGTGGCATTTTGTTGACCTGGCTACCCCACTTGGGATTGGTTTTCCACAGCAAGCACCTCTTGTTCGTCAGAAGCCGTTTTTGCCTCAGGGGTCTCCGGGCTGTGTTCGTTGCGGTTGAACTCCTGCTAGCAAAACCGCCGGGTTGAGGGAAGGGTTCAGACTGTGCCTGGGCCCTGTGGTCTCTTCCAGGTCAGTGTATGGCATTTCCTTCCCCTTGCCACAGGCACCTGGGAGCATGTCTGCACGTGGAGAAAGACTTTCCCGTGGGAAGCCGGTTTTTCTCAAACGGGTCCCAGTGCTCTGCTCCTCTCTTTTCACTCCTGCTGCCAGAAGCCCAGGGAGGATGGGAGGGCTTAGAACATGGCTGGGCACTGTGGTTTCTTCCAGAGAAGTGGAGGGCATTTGCTTTACCTTGCCACAACCACTTGGAAGAGGGTCTGCACCTCAGGAAAACTGTCTCCGTGGGAAGCCGGCTTTTTGCAAAGGGGTCTCAGGCCGTGGGCCTCGGCTGTCCCTCCGGCTCCCCAAAGCACAGGGACGAGGTGAGGGGCTTAGACCATGCCTGGGCAATGTTGTTTCTTACACCTGGGTGTGTGGCATTTTGTTGAGCTGGCTATCCCCACTTGGGATAGGTGTTCCACAGGAAGCACCTATTGTTCGTCGGAAGCCGTTTTTGCCCCAGGGGTCTCCGGGCTGTGTTCGTTGGGGTTGAACTCCTGCTGGCACAACCGCCGGGATGAGGGAAGGGTTCAGACTGTGCCTGGGCCCTGTGGTCTCTTCCAGGTCAGGGTATGGCATTTCCTTCCCCTTGCCATAGTCACCTGGGAGCATGTCTGCACGTGGAGAAAGACTTTCCCGTGGGAAGCCGGTTTTTCTCAAACGGGTCCCAGTGCTCTGCTCCTCTCTTTTCACTCCTGCTGCCAGAAGCCCAGGGAGGATGGGAGGGCTTAGAACATGGCTGGGCACTGTGGTTTCTTCCAGAGAAGTGGAGGGCATTTGCTTTACCTTGCCACAACCACTTGTGAGAGGGTCTGCACCTCAGGAAAACTGTCTCCGTGTGAAGCCGGCTTTTTGCAAAGGGGTCTCAGGCCGTGGGCCTCGGCTGTCCCTCCGGCTCCCCAAAGCACAGGGACGAGGTGAGGGGCTTAGACCATGGCTGGGCAATGTTGTTTCTTACACCTGGGTGTGTGGCATTTTGTTGACCTGGCTACCCCACTTGGGATAGGTTTTCCACAGCAAGCGCCTATTGTTCGTCAGAAGCCGTTTTTGCCTCAGGGGTCTCCGGGCTGTGTTCCTTGGGGTTGAACTCCTGCTAGCAAAACCGCCGGGTTGAGGGAAGGGTTCAGACTGTGCCTGGGCCCTGTGGTCTCTTCCAGGTCAGTGTATGGCATTTCCTTCCCCTTGCCACAGGCACCTGGGAGCATGTCTGCACGTGGAGAAAGACTTTCCCGTGGGAATCCGGTTTTTGTCAAACGGGTCCCAGTGCTCTGCTTCTCTATTTTCACTCCTGCTGCCAGAAGCCCAGGGAGGATGGGAGGGCTTACAACATGGCTGGGCACTGTGGTTTCTTCCAGAGAAGTGGAGGGCATTTGCGTTACCTTGCCACAACCACTTGTGAGAGGGTCTGCACCTCAGGAAAACTTTCTCCATGGGAAGCTGGCATTTTGCAAAGGGGTCTCAGGGCCGTGGGCCTCGGATTACCCTCCAGCTCCCCAAAGCGCTGGGACGAGGTGAGGGGCTTAGACCATGCCTGGGCAATGTTGTTTCTTACACCTGGGTGTGTGGCATTTTGTTGAGCTGGCTACCCCCACTTGGGATAGGTGTTCCACAGGAAGCACCTATTGTTCGTCGGAAGCCGTTTTTGCTCCAGGGGTCTCCGGGCTGTGTTCGTTGGGGTTGAACTCCTGCTAGCAGAACCGCCGGGATGAGGGAAGGGTTCAGACTGTGCCTGGGCCCTGTGGTCTCTTCCAGGTCAGTGTATGGCATTTCCTTCCCCTTGCCACAGGCACCTGGGAACATGTCTGCACGTGGAGAAAGACTTTCCCGTGGGAAGCCGGTTTTTGTCAAACGGGTCCCAGTGCTCTGGTCCTCTCTTTTCACTCCTGCTGCCAGAAGCCCAGGGAGGATGGGTGGGCTTAGAACATGGCTGGGCAGTGTGGTTTCTTCCAGAGAAGTGGAGGGCATTTGCTTTACCTTGCCACAACCACTTGTGAGAGGGTCTGCACCTCAGGAAAACTGTCTCTGTGGGAAGTCGGCTTTTTGCAAAGGGGTCTCAGGGCCATGGGCCTCGGCTGTCCCTCCGGCTCCCCAAAGCACAGGGACGAGGTGAGGGGCTTAGACCATGGCTGGGCAATGTTGTTTCTTACACCTGGGTGTGTGGCATTTTGTTGACCTCGCTACCCCACTTGGGATAGTTTTTCCACAGCAAGCACCTCTTGTTCGTCAGAAGCCGTTTTTGCCTCAGGGGTCTCCGGGCTGTGTTCGTTGCGGTTGAACTCCTGCTAGCAAAACCGCCGGGTTGAGGGAAGGGTTCAGACTGTGCCTGGGCCCTGTGGTCTCTTCCAGGTCAGTGTATGGCATTTCCTTCCCCTTGCCACAGGCAACTGGGAGCATGTCTGCACGTAGAGAAAGACTTTCCCGTGGGAAGTCGGTTTTTGTCAAACGGGTCCCAGTGCTCTGCTCCTCTCTTTTCACTCCTGCTGCCAGAAGCCCAGGGAGGATGGGAGGGCTTAGAACATGGCTGGGCACTGTGGTTTCTTCCAGAAAAGTGGAGGGCATTTGCTTTACCTTGCCACAACCACTTGGGAGAGGGTCTGCACCTCAGGAAAACTGTCTCCGTGGGAAGCCGGCTTTTTGCAAAGGGGTCTCAGGGCCGTGTGCCTCGGCTGTCCCTCCGGCTCCCCAAAGCACAGGGACGAGGTGAGGGGCTTAGACCATGCCTGGGCAATGTTGTTTCTTACACCTCGGTGTGTGGCATTTTGTTGACCTGGCTACCCCACTTGGGATAGGTTTTCCACAGCAAGCGCCTATTGTTCGTCAGAAGCCGTTTTTGCCTCAGGGGTCTCCGGGCTGTGTTCGTTGGTTTTGAACTCCTGCTAGCAAAACCGCCGGGTTGAGGGAAGGGTTCAGACTGTGCCTGGGCCCTGTGGTCTCTTCCAGGTCAGTGTATGGCATTTCCTTCCCCTTGCCACAGGCACCTGGGAGCATGTCTGCACGTGGAGAAAGACTTTCCCGTGGGAAGCCGGTTTTTGTCAAACGCGACCCAGTGCTCTGCTCCTCTCTTTTCACTCTGCTGCCAGAAGCCCAGGGAGGATGGGAGGGCTTAGAACATGGCTGGGCACTGTGGTTTCTTCCAGAGAAGTGGAGGGCATTTGCGTTACCGTGCCACAACCACTTGGGAGAGGGTCTGCACCTCAGGAAAACTTTCTCCGTGGGAAGCCGGCTTTTTGCCAAGGGGTCTCAGGGCCGTGGGCCTCGTCTGTCCCTCCGTCTCCCCAAAGCACAGGGACGAGGTGAGGGGCTTAAACCATACCTGGGCAATGTTGTTTCTTACACCTGGGTGTGTAGCATTTTGTTGTCCTGGCTACCCCCACTTGGAATAGGTTCTCCACAGCAAGCACCTCTTGTTCGTCCGAAGCCGTTTTTGCTTCAGGGGTGTCCGGGCTGTGTTCGTTGGGGTTGAACTGCTGCTAGCAAAATCGCCGGGTTGAGGGAAGGGTTCAGACTGTGCCTGGGCCCTGTGGTCTCTTCCAGGTCAGTGTATGGCATTTCCTTCCCTTTGCCACAGGCACCTGGGAACATGTCTGCACGTGGAGAAAGACTTTCCCGTGGGAAGCCGGTTTTTGTCAAAGGGGTCCCAGTGCTCTGCTCCTCTCTTTTCACTCCTGCTGCCAGAAGCCCAGGGAGGATGGGAGGGCTTACAACATGGCTGGGCACTGTGGTTACTTCCAGAGAAGGGGAGGGCATTTGCTTTACCTTGCCACAACCACTTGTGAGAGGGTCTGCACCTCAGGAAAACTTTCTCCGTGGAAAGCCGGCTTTTTGCAAAGGGGTCTCAGGGCCGTGGGCCTCGGCTGTCCCTCCGGCTTCCCAAAGCACAGGGACGAAGTGAGGGGCTTAGACCATGGCTGGGCAATGTTGTTTCTTACACCTGATTTTGTAGCATTTTGTTGGCCTGGCTACTCCCACTTCGGATAGGTTTTCCACAGCAAGCGCCTTTTGTTCGTCGGAAGCCGTTTTTGCCTCAGCGGTCACCGGGCTGTGTTCCTTGGGGTTGAACTCCTGCTAGCAAAACCGCCGGGTTGAGGGAAGTGTTCAGACTGTGCCTGGGCCCTGTGGTCTCTTCCAGGTCAGTGTATGGCATTTCCTTCCCTTTGCCACAGGCACCTGGGAGCATGTCTGCACGTGGAGAAAGACTTTCCCGTGGGAAGCCGGTTTTTGTCAAACAGGTCCCAGTGCTCTGCTCCTCTCTTTTCACTCCTGCTACCAGAAGCCCAGGGAGGATGGGAGGGCTTAGAACATGGCTGGGCACTGTGGTTTCTTCCAGAGAAGTGGAGGGCATTTGCTTTACCTTGCCACAACCACTTGTGAGAGGGTCTGCACCTCAGGAAAACTGTTTCCGTGGGAAGCCGGGTTTTTGCAAAGGGGTCTCAGGGCCGTGGGCCACGGCTGTCCCTCCGGCTCCCCAAAGCACAGGGACGAGGTGAGGGGCTTAAACCATACCTGGGCAATGTTGTTTCTTACACCTGGGTGTGTAGCATTTTGTTGTCCTGGCTACCCCCACTTGGAATAGGTTCTCCACAGCAAGCACCTCTTGTTCGTCGGAAGCCGTTTTTGCTTCAGGGGTCTCCGGGCTGTGTTCGTTGGGGTTGAACTGCTGCTAGCAAAACCGCCGGGTTGAGGGAAGGGATCAGACTGTGCCTGGGCCCTGTGGTCTCTTCCAGGTCAGTGTATGGCATTTCCTTCCCCTTGCCACAGGCACCTGGGAACATGTCTGCATGTGGAGAAAGACTTTCCCGTGGGAAGCCGGTTTTTGTCAAACGGGTCCCAGTGCTCTGCTTCTCTCTTTTCACTCCTGCTGCCAGAAGCCCAGGGAGGATGGGAGGGCTTAGAACATGGCTGGGCACTGTGGTTTCTTCCAGAGAAGTGGAGGGCATTTGCGTTACCTTGCCACAACCACTTGTGAGAGGGTCTGCACCTCAGGAAAACTTTCTCCGTGGGAAGCCGGCATTTTGCAAAGGGGTCTCAGGGCCGTGGGCCTCGGATTACCCTCCAGCTCCCCAAAGCGCTGGGACGAGGTGAGGGGCTTAGACCATGCCTGGGCAATGTTGTTTCTTACACCTGGGTGTGGGGCATTTTGTTGAGCTGGCTACCCCCACTTGGGATAGGTGTTCCACAGGAAGCACCTATTGTTCGTCGGAAGCCGTTTTTGCCCCAGGGGTCTCTGGGCTGTGTTCGTTGGGGTTGAACTCCTGCTGGCAAAACCGCCGGGATGAGGGAAGTGTTCAGACTGTGCCTGGGCCCTGTGGTCTCTTCCAGGTCAGTGTATGCCATTTCCTTCCCCTTGCCATAGGCACCTGGGAACATGTCTGCACGTGGAGAAAGACTTTCCCGTGGGAAGCCGGTTTTTGTCAAACGGGTCCCTGTGCTCTACTCCTCTCTTTTCACTCCTGCTGCCAGAAGCCCAGGGAGGATGGGAGGGCTTAGAACATGGCTGGGCACTGTGGTTTTTTCCAGAGAAGTGGAGGGCATTTGCTTTACCTTGCCACAACCACTTGTGAGAGGGTCTGCACCTCAGGAAAACTGTCTCCGTGGGAAGCCGGCTTTTTGCAAAGGGGTCTCGTGGCCGTGCGCCTCGTCTGTCCCTCCGGCTCCCCAAAGCACAGGGAAGAGGTGAGGGGCTTAGACCATGCCTGGGCAATGTTCTTTCTTACACCTGGGTGTGTGGCATTTTGTTGAGCTGGCTACCCCCACTTGGGATAGGTGTTCCACAGCAAGCGTCTATTATCCGTCGGAAGCCGTTTTTGCCCCAGGGGTCTCCGGGCTGTGTTCGTTGGGGTTGAACTCCTGCTAGCAGAACCGCCGGGATTAGGGAAGGGTTCAGACTGTGCCTGGGCCCTGTGGTCTCTTCCAGGTCAGTGTATGGCATTTCCTTCCCTTTGCCACAGGCACCTGGGAACATGTCTGCACGTGGAGAAAGACTTTCCCGTGGGAAGCCGGTTTTTGTCAAAGGGGTCCCAGTGCTCTGCTCCTCTCTTTTCACTCCTGCTGCCAGAAGCCCAGGGAGGATGGGAGGGCTTACAACATGGCTGGGCACTGTGGTTACTTCCAGAGAAGGGGAGGGCATTTGCTTTACCTTGCCACAACCACTTGTGAGAGGGTCTGCACCTCAGGAAAACTTTCTCCGTGGAAAGCCGGCTTTTTGCAAAGGGGTCTCAAACCGTGGGCCTCGGCTGTCCCTCCGGCTTCCCAAAGCACAGGGACGAAGTGAGGGGCTTGGACCATGGCTGGGCAATGTTGTTTCTTACACCTGATTTTGTAGCATTTTGTTGGCCTGGCTACTCCCACTTCGGATAGGTTTTCCACAACAAGCACCTCTTGTTCGTCAGAAGCCGTTTTTGCCTCAGGGGTCTCCGGGCTGTGTTCGTTGGGGTTGAACTCCTGCTAGCAAAACCGCCGGGTTGAGGGAAGGGTTCAGACTGTGCCTGGGCCCTGTGGTCTCTTCCAGGTCAGTGTATGCCATTTCCTTCCCCTTGCCACAGGCACCTGGGAGCATGTCTGCACGTGGAGAAAGACTTTCCCGTGGGAAGCCGGTTTTTGTCAAACGGGTCCCAGTGCTCTGGTCCTCTCTTTTCACTCCTGCTGCCAGAAGCCCAGGGAGGATGGGTGGGCTTAGAACATGGCTGGGCAGTGTGGTCTCTCCCAGAGAAGTGGAGGGCATTTGCTTTACCTTGCCACAACCACTTGTGAGAGGCTCTGCACCTCAGGAAAACTGTCTCTGTGGGAAGTCGGCTTTTTGCAAAGGGGTCTCAGGGCCATGGGCCTCGGCTGTCCCTCCGGCTCCCCAAAGCACAGGGACGAGGTGAGGGGCTTACACCATGCCTGGGCAATGTTGTTTCTTACACCTGGGTGTGTGGCATTTTGTTGACCTGGCTACCCCCACTTGGGATAGGTTTTCCACAGCAAGCACCTCTTGTTCGTCAGAAGCCGTTTTTGCCTCAGGGGTCTCCGGGCTGTGTTCGTTGGGGTTGAACTCCTGCTAGCAAACCCGCCGGGTTGAGGGAAGGGTTCAGACTGTGCCTGGGCCCTGTGGTCTCTTCCAGGTCAGTGTATGGCATTTCCTTCCCCTTGCCACAGGCAACTGGGAGCATGTTTGCACGTGGAGAAAGACTTTCCCGTGGGAAGCCGGTTTTTGTCAAACGGGTCCCAGTGCTCGGCTCCTCTCTTTTCACTCCTGCTGCCAGAAGCCCGGGGGGGATGGGAGGGATTAGAACATGGCTGGGCACTGTGGTTTCTTCCAGAAAAGTGGAGGGCATTTGCTTTACCTTGCCACAACCACTTGGGATAGGGTCTGCACCTCAGGAAAACTGTCTCCGTGTGAAGCCGGCTTTTTGCAAAGGGGTCTCAGGCCGTGGGCCTCGGCTGTCCCTCCGGCTCCCCAAAGCACAGGGACGAGGTGAGGGGCTTAGACCATGCCTGGGCAATGTTGTTTCTTACACCTGGGTGTGTGGCATTTTGTTGACCTGGCTTCCCCACTTGGGATAGGTTTTCCACAGCAAGCGCCTATTGTTCGTCAGAAGCCGTTTTTGCCTCAGGGGTCTCCGGGCTGTGTTCGTTGGGGTTGAACTGCTGCTAGCAAAACCGCCGGGTTGAGGGAAGGGTTCAGACTGTGCCTGGGCCCTGTGGTCTCTTCCAGGTCAGTGTATGGCATTTCCTTCCCTTTGCCACAGGCACCTGGGAGCATGTCTGCACGTGGGGAAAGACTTTCCCGTGGGAAGCCGGTTTTTGTCAAACGGGTCCCAGTGCTCTACTCCTCTCTTTTCACTCCTGCTGCCAGAAGCCCAGGGAGGATGGGAGGGCTTAGAACACGGCTGGGCACTGTGGTTTCTTCCAGGAAAGTGGAGGGCATTTGCTTTACCTTGCCACAACCACTTGTGAGAGGGTCTGCACCTCAGGAAAACTGTTTCCGTGGGAAGCCGGCTTTTTGCAAAGGGGTCTCGTGGCCGTGGGCCTCGTCTGTCCCTCCGGCTCCCCAGAGCACAGGGAAGAGGTGAGGGGCTTAGACCATGCCTGGGTAATGTTCTTTCTTACACCTGGGTGTGTGGCATTTTGTTGAGCTGGCTACCCCCACTTGGGATAGGTGTTCCACAGCAAGCGTCTATTATCCGTCGGAAGCCGTTTTTGCCCCAGGGGTCTCCGGGCTGTGTTCGTTGGGGTTCAACTCCTGCTAGCAGAACCGCCGGGATGAGGGAAGGGTTCAGACTCTGCCTGGGCCCTGTGGTCTCTTCCAGGTCAGTGTATGGCATTTCCTTCCCCTTGCCACAGGCAACTGGGAGCATGTCTGCACGTGGAGAAAGACTTTCCCGTGGGAAGCCGGTTTATGTCAAACGGGTCCCAGTGCTCTGCTCCTCTCTTTTCACTCCTGCTGCCAGAAGCCCAGGGAGGATGGGAGGGCTTAGAACATGGCTGGGCACTGTGGTTTCTTCCAGAGAAGTGGAGGGCATTTGCTTTACCTTGCCACAACCACTTGGGAGAGGGTCTGCACCTCAGGAAAACTGTCTCCGTGTGAAGCCGGCTTTTTGCAAAGGGGTCTCAGGCCGTGGGCCTCGGCTGTCCCTCCTGCTCCCCAAAGCACAGGGACGAGGTGAGGGGCTTAGACCATGCCTGGGCAATGTTGTTTCTTACACCTGGGTGTGTGGCATTTTGTTGACCTGGCTACCCCACTTGGGATAGGTTTTCCACAGCAAGCGCCTATTGTTCGTCAGAAGCCGTTTTTGCCTCAGGGGTCTCCGGGCTGTGTTCGTTGGGGTTGAACTCCTGCTAGCAAAACCGCCGGGTTGAGGGATGGGTTCAGACTGTGCCTGGGCCCTGTGGTCTCTTCCAGGTCAGTGTATGGCATTTCCTTCCCCTTGCCACAGGCACCTGGGAGCATGTCTGCACGTGGGGAAAGACTTTCCCGTGGGAAGCCGGTTTTTGTCAAACGGGTCCCAGTGCTCTGGTCCTCTCTTTTTACTCCTGCTGCCAGAAGCCAGGGAGGATGGGAGGGCTTACAATATGGCTGGGCACTGTGGTTTCTTCCAGAGAAGTGGAGGGCATTTGCTTTACCTTGCCACAACCACTTGTGAGAGGGTCTGCACCTCAGGAAAACTGTTTCCGTGGTAAGCCGGCTTTTTGCAAAGGGGTCTCAGGCCGTGGGCCTCGGCTGTCCCTCCGTCTCCCCAAAGCACAGGGACGAGGAGAGGGGCTTAGACCATGCCTGAGCAATGTTGTTTCCTACACCTGGGTGTGTAGCATTTTGTTGTCCTGGCTACCCCCACTTGGGATTGGTTTTCCAAAGCAAGCGCCTATTGTTCGTCGGAAGCCGTTTTTGCCTCAGGGGTCTCCGGGCTGTGTTCCTTGGGGTTGAACTCCTGCTAGCAAAACCGCCTGGATGAGGAAGGGTTCAGACTGTGCCTGGGCCCTGTGGTCTCTTCCAGGTCAGTGTATGGCATTTCCTTCCCGTTGCCACAGGCACCTGGGAGCATGTCTGCACGTGGAAAAGACTTTCCCGTGGGAAGCCGGTTTTTGTCAAACGGGTCCCTGTGCTCTGCTCCTCTCTTTTCACTCCTGCTGCCAGAAGCCCGGGGGGGATGGGAGGGCTTAGAACATGGCTGGGCACTGTGGTTTCTTCCAGAAAAGTGGAGGGCATTTGCTTTACCTTGCCACAACCACTTGGGAGAGGGTCTGCACCTCAGGAAAACTGTCTCCGTGTGAAGCCGGCTTTTTGCAAAGGGGTCTCAGGCCGTGGGCCTCGGCTGTCCCTCCGGCTCCCCAAAGCACAGGGACGAGGTGAGGGGCTTAGACCATGCCTGGGCAATGTTGTTTCTTACACCTGGGTGTGTGGCATTTTGTTGACCTGGCTACCCCACTTGGGATAGGTTTTCCACAGCAAGCGCCTATTGTTCGTCGGAAGCCGTTTTTGCCCCAGGGGTCTCCGGGCTGTGTTCGTTGGGGTTGAACTCCTGCTAGCAAAACCGCCGGGTTGAGGGAAGGGTTCAGACTGTGCCTGGGCCCTGTGGTCTCTTCCAGGTCAGTGTATGGCATTTCCTTCCCCTTGCCACAGGCACCTGGGAGCATGTCTGCACGTGGGGAAAACTTTCCCGTGGGAAGCCGGTTTTTGTCAAACGGGTCCCAGTGCTCTGGTCCTCTCTTTTTACTCCTGCTGCCAGAAGCCCAGGGAGGATGGGAGGGCTTACAATATGGCTGGGCACTGTGGTTTCTTCCAGAGAAGTGGAGGGCATTTGCTTTACCTTGCCACAACCACTTGTGAGAGGGTCTGAACCTCAGGAAAACTGTTTCCGTGGGAAGCCGGCTTTTTGCAAAGGGGTCTCAGGGCCGTGGTCCCTGGCTGTCCCGCCGGCTCCCCAAAGCACAGGGACGAGGTGAGGGGCTTAGACCATGCCTGGGGAATGTTGTTTCTTACACCTGGGTGTGTGGCATTTTGTTGAGCTGGCTACCCCCACTTGGGATAGGTGTTCCACAACAAGCACCTATTGTTCGTCGGAAGCCTTTTTTGCCCCAGGGGTCTCCGGGCTGTGTTCGTTGGGGTTGAACTCCTGCTAGCAAAACCGCCGGGATGAGGGAAGGGTTCAGACTATGACTGGGCCCTGTGGTCTCTTCCAGGTCAGTGTATGGCATTTCCTTCCCCTTGCCACAGGCAACTGGGAGCATGTCTGCACGTGGAGAAAGACTTTCCCGTGGAAAGCCGGGTTTTGTCAAACGGGTCCCAGTGCTCTGCTCCTCTCTTTTCACTCCTGCTGCCAGAAGCCCAGGGAGGATGGGAGGGCTTAGAACATGGCTGGGCACTGTTCTTTCTACCAGAGAAGTGGAGGGCATTTGCTTTACCTTGCCACAACCACTTGTGAGAGGGTCTGCACCTCAGGAAAACTTTCTCCGCGGGAAGCCGCCTTTTTGCAAAGGGGTCTCAGGGCCCTGGGCCTCGGCTGTCCCTCCGGCTCCCCAAAGCACAGGGACGAAGTGAGGGGCTTAGACCATGCCTGGGCAATGTTCTTTCTTACACCTGGGTGTGCGGCATTTTGTTGACCTGGCTACCCCACTTGGGATAGGTTTTCCACAGCAGGCGCCTATTGTTCGTCAGAAGCCGTTTTTGCCTCAGGGGTCTCCGGTCTGTGTTCGTTGGGGTTGAACTCCTGCTAGCAAAACCGCCGGGTTGAGGGAAGGGTTCAGACTGGACCTGGGCCCTGTGGTCTCTTCCAGGTCAGTGTATGGCATTTCCTTCCCCTTGCCACAGGCACCTGGGAGCATGTCTGCACGTGGAGAAAGACTTTCCCGTGGGAAGCCGGTTTTTGTCAAACGGGTCCCAGTGCTCTGCTTCTCTCTTTTCACTCCTGCTGCCAGAAGCCCAGGGAGGATGGGAGGGCTTAGAACATGGCTGGGCACTGTGGTTTCTTCCAGAGAAGTGGAGGGCATTTGCGTTACCTTGCCACAACCACTTGTGAGAGGGTCTGCACCTCAGGAAAACTTTCTCCGTGGGAAGCCGGCATTTTGCAAAGGGGTCTCAGGGCCGTGGGCCTCGGATTACCCTCCAGCTCCCCAAAGCGCTGGGACGAGGTGAGGGGCTTAGACCATGCCTGGGCAATGTTGTTTCTTACACCTGGGTGTGTGGCATTTTGTTGAGCTGGCTACCCCCACTTGGGATAGGTGTTCCACAGGAAGCACTTATTTTTCGTCGGAAGCCGTTTTTGCCCCAGGGGTCTCCGGGCTGTTTTCGTTGGGGTTGAACTCCTGCAGGCAAAACCGCCGGGATGAGGGAAGGGTTAAGACTGTGCCTGGGCCCTGTGTTCTCTTCCAGGTCAGTGTATGGCATTTCCTTCCCCTTGCCATAGGCACCTGGGAGCATGTCTGCACGTGGAGAAAGACTTTCCCGTGGGAAGCCGGTTTTTCTCAAACGGGTCCCAGTGCTCTGCTCCTCTCTTTTCACTCCTGCTGCCAGAAGCCCAGGGAGGATGGGAGGGCTTAGAACATGGCTGGGCAGTGTGGTTTCTTCCAGAGAAGTGGAGGGCATTTGCTTTACCTTGCCACAACCACTTGTGAGAGTGTCTGCACCTCCGGAAAACTGTCTCCGTGGGAAGCAGGCTTTTTGCAAAGGGGTCTCAGGGCCGTGGGCCTCGGCTGTCCCTCCGGCTCCCCAAAGCACAGGGACGAGGTGAGGGGCGTAGACCATGGCTGTGCAATGTTGTTTCTTACACCTGGGTGTTTTGGATTTTGTTGACCTGGCTACCCCCACTTGGGATTGGTTTTCCACAGCAAGCGCCTATTGTTCGTCGGAAGCCGTTTTTGCCTCAGGGGTCTCCGGGCTGTGTTCCGTGGGGTTGAACTCCTGCTAGCAAAACCGCCGGGATGAGGGAAGGGTTCAGACTGTGCCTGGGCCCTGTGGTCTCTTCCAGGTCAGTGTATGGCATTTCCTTCCCCTTGCCACAGGCACCTGGGAACATGTCTATACGTGGAGAAAGACTTACCCGTGGGAAGCCGGTATTTGACAAACGGGTCCCTGTGCTCTGCTCCTCTCTTTTCACTCCTGCTGCCAGAAGCCCAGGGAGGATGGGAGGGCTTAGAACATGGCTGGGCACTGTGGTTTCTTCCAGAGAAGTGGAGGGCATTTGCTTTACCTTGCCACAACCACTTGTGAGAGGGTCTGCACCTAAGGAAAACTGTCTCCGTGGGAAGCTGGCTTTTTGCAAAGGGGTCTCAGGGCCGTGGGCCGCGGCTGTCCCTCCGGCTCCCCAAAGCACTGGGACGGTGTGAGGGGCGTAGACCATGGCTGGGCAATGTTGTTTCTTACACCTGGGTGTGTGGCATTTTGTTGACCTGGCTACCCCCACTTGGGATTGGTTTTCCACAGCAAGCGCCTATTGTTCGTCGGAAGCCGTTTTTGCCTCAGGAGTCTCCGGGCTGTGTTCCTAGGGTTGAACTCCTGCTAGCAAAACCGCCGGGATGAGGGAAGGGTTCAGACTGTGCCTGGGCCCTGTGGTCTCTTCCAGGTCAGTGTATGGCATTTCCTTCCCCTTGCCACAGGCACCTGGGAGCATGTCTGCACGTGGAGAAAGACTTTCTCGTGGGAAGCCGGTTTTTGTCTAACGGGTCCCAGTGCTCTACTCCTCTCTTTTCACTCCTGCTGCCAGAAGCCCAGGGAGGATGGGAGGGCTTAGAACATGGCTGGGCACTGTGGTTTCTTCCAGAGAAGTGGAGGGCATTTGCGTTACCTTGCCACAACCACTTGTGAGAGGGTCTGCACCTCAGGAACACTTTCTCCGTGGGAAGCCGGCATTTTGCAAAGGGGTCTCAGGCCGTGGGCCTCGGATTACCCTCCAGCTCCCCAAAGCGCTGGGACGAGGTGAGGGGCTTAGACCATGCCTGGGCAATGTTGTTTCTTACACCTGGGTGTGTGGCATTTTGTTGAGCTGGCTACCCCCACTTGGGATAGGTGTTCCACAGGAAGCACTTATTGTTCGTCGGAAGCCGTTTTTGCCCCAGGGGTCTCCGGGCTGTGTTCGTTGGGGTTGAACTCCTGCTGGCAAAACCGCCGGGATGAGGGAAGGGTTAAGACTGTGCTTGTGCCCTGTGGTCTCTTCCAGGTCAGTGTATGGCATTTCCTTCCCCTTGCCACAGGCACCTGGGAGCATGTCTGCACGTGGAGAAAGACTTTCCCGTGGGAAGCCGGTTTTTGTCAAACGGGTCCCAGTCCTCTACTCCTCTCTTTTCACTCCTGCTGCCAGAAGCCCAGGGAGGATTGGAGGGCTTAGAACATGGCTGGGCACTGTGGTTTCTTCCAGAAAAGTGGAGGGCATTTGCTTTACCTTGCCACAACCACTTGTGAGAGGGTCTGCACCTCAGGAAAACTGTCTCCGTGGGAAGCAGGCTTTTTGCAAAGGATTCTCAGGGCCGTGGGCCTCGGCTGTCCCTCCGGCTCCCCAAAGCACAGGGACGAGGTGAGGGGCGTAGACCATGGCTGGGCAATGTTGTTTCTTACACCTGGGTGTGTGGCATTTTGTTGACCTGGCTACCCCCACTTGGGATTGGTTTTCCACAGCAAGCGCCTATTGTTCGTCGGAAGCCGTTTTTGCCTCAGGGGTCTCCGGGCTGTGTTCCTTGGGGTTGAACTCCTGCTAGCAAAACCGCCGGGATGAGGAAGGGTTCAGACTGTGCCTGGGCCCTGTGGTCTCTTCCAGGTCAGTGTATGGCATTTCCTTCCCGTTGCCACAGGCACCTGGGAGCATGTCTGCACGTGGAAAAGACTTTCCCGTGGGAAGCCGGTTTTTGTCAAACGGGTCCCTGTGCTCTGCTCCTCTCTTTTCACTCCTGCTGCCAGAAGCCCAGGGAGGATGGTTGGGTTTAGAACATGGCTGGGCACTGTGTTTACTTCCTGAGAAGGGGAGGGCATTTGCTTTACCTTGTCACTACCACTTGTGAGAGGGTCTGCACCTCAGGAAAACTGTCTCTGTGGGAAGTCGGCTTTTTGCAAAGGGGTCTCAGGGCCATGCGCCTCGGCTGTCCCTCCGGCTCCCCAAAGCACAGGGACGAGGTGAGGGGCTTAGACCATGCCTGGGCAATGTTGTTTCTTACACCTGGGTGTGTGGCATTTTGTTGACCTGGCTACCCCACTTGGGATTGGTTTTCCACAGCAAGCACCTCTTGTTCGTCAGAAGCCGTTTTTGCCTCAGGGGTCTCCGGGCTGTGTTCGTTGCGGTTGAACTCCTGCTAGCAAAACCGCCGGGTTGAGGGAAGGGTTCAGACTGTGCCTGGGCCCTGTGGTCTCTTCCAGGTCAGTGTATGGCATTTCCTTCCCCTTGCCACAGGCACCTGGGAGCATGTCTGCACGTGGAGAAAGACTTTCCCGTGGGAAGCCGGTTTTTCTCAAACGGGTCCCAGTGCTCTGCTCCTCTCTTTTCACTCCTGCTGCCAGAAGCCCAGGGAGGATGGGAGGGCGTAGAACATGGCTGGGCACTGTGGTTTCTTCCAGAGAAGTGGAGGGCGTTTGCTTTACCTTGCCACAACCACTTGGAAGAGGGTCTGCACCTCAGGAAAACTGTCTCCGTGGAAAGCCGGCTTTTTGCAAAGGGGTCTCAGGCCGTGGGCCTCGGCTGTCCCTCCGGCTCCCCAAAGCACAGGGACGAGGTGAGGGGCTTAGACCATGCCTGGGCAATGTTGTTTCTTACACCTGGGTGTGTGGCATTTTGTTGAGCTGGCTACCCCCACTTGGGATAGGTGTTCCACAGGAAGCACCTATTGTTCGTCGGAAGCCGTTTTTGCCCCAGGGGTCTCCGGGCTGTGTTCGTTGGGGTTGAACTCCTGCTGGCACAACCGCCGGGATGAGGGAAGGGTTCAGACTGTGCCTGGGCCCTGTGGTCTCTTCCAGGTCAGGGTATGGCATTTCCTTCCCCTTGCCATAGGCACCTGGGAGCATGTCTGCACGTGGAGAAAGACTTTCCCGTGGGAAGCCGGTTTTTGTCAAACGGGTCCCAGTGCTCTACTCCTCTCTTTTCACTCCTGCTGCCAGAAGCCCAGGGAGGATGGGAGGGCTTAGAACATGGCTGGGCACTGTGGTTTCTTCCAGAGAAGTGGAGGGCATTTGCTTTACCTTGCCACAACCACTTGTGAGAGGGTCTGCACCTCAGGAAAACTGTCTCCGTGTGAAGCCGGCTTTTTGCAAAGGGGTCTCAGACCGTGGGCCTCGGCTGTCCCTCCGGCTCCCCAAAGCACAGGGACGAGGTGAGGGGCTTAGACCATGGCTGGGCAATGTTGTTTCTTACACCTGGGTGTGTGGCATTTTGTTGACCTGGCTACCCCACTTGGGATAGGTTTTCCACAGCAAGCGCCTATTGTTCGTCAGAAGCCGTTTTTGCCTCAGGGGTCTCCGGGCTGTGTTCCTTGGGGTTGAACTCCTGCTAGCAAAACCGCCGGGTTGAGGGAAGGGTTCAGACTGTGCCTGGGCCCTGTGGTCTCTTCCAGGTCAGTGTATGGCATTTCCTTCCCCTTGCCACAGGCATCTGGGAGCATGTCTGCACGTGGAGAAAGACTTTCCCGTGGGAATCCGGTTTTTGTCAAACGGGTCCCAGTGCTCTGCTTCTCTCTTTTCACTCCTGCTGCCAGAAGCCCAGGGAGGATGGGAGGGCTTACAACATGGCTGGGCACTGTGGTTTCTTCCAGAGAAGTGGAGGGCATTTGCGTTACCTTGCCACAACCACTTGTGAGAGGGTCTGCACCTCAGGAAAACTTTCTCCATGGGAAGCTGGCATTTTGCAAAGGGGTCTCAGGGCCGTGGGCCTCGGATTACCCTCCAGCTCCCCAAAGCGCTGGGACGAGGTGAGGGGCTTAGACCATGCCTGGGCAATGTTGTTTCTTACACCTGGGTGTGTGGCATTTTGTTGAGCTGGCTACCCCCACTTGGGATAGGTGTTCCACAGGAAGCACCTATTGTTCGTCGGAAGCCGTTTTTGCTCCAGGGGTCTCCGGGCTGTGTTCGTTGGGGTTGAACTCCTGCTAGCAGAACCGCCGGGATGAGGGAAGGGTTCAGACTGTGCCTGGGCCCTGTGGTCTCTTCCAGGTCAGTGTATGGCATTTCCTTCCCCTTGCCACAGGCACCTGGGAACATGTCTGCACGTGGAGAAAGACTTTCCCGTGGGAAGCCGGTTTTTGTCAAACGGGTCCCAGTGCTCTGGTCCTCTCTTTTCACTCCTGCTGCCAGAAGCCCAGGGAGGATGGGTGGGCTTAGAACATGGCTGGGCAGTGTGGTTTCTTCCAGAGAAGTGGAGGGCATTTGCTTTACCTTGCCACAACCACTTGTGAGAGGGTCTGCACCTCAGGAAAACTGTCTCTGTGGGAAGTCGGCTTTTTGCAAAGGGGTCTCAGGGCCATGGGCCTCGGCTGTCCCTCCGGCTCCCCAAAGCACAGGGACGAGGTGAGGGGCTTAGACCATGGCTGGGCAATGTTGTTTCTTACACCTGGGTGTGTGGCATTTTGTTGACCTCGCTACCCCACTTGGGATAGTTTTTCCACAGCAAGCACCTCTTGTTCGTCAGAAGCCGTTTTTGCCTCAGGGGTCTCCGGGCTGTGTTCGTTGCGGTTGAACTCCTGCTAGCAAAACCGCCGGGTTGAGGGAAGGGTTCAGACTGTGCCTGGGCCCTGTGGTCTCTTCCAGGTCAGTGTATGGCATTTCCTTCCCCTTGCCACAGGCAACTGGGAGCATGTCTGCACGTAGAGAAAGACTTTCCCGTGGGAAGTCGGTTTTTGTCAAACGGGTCCCAGTGCTCTGCTCCTCTCTTTTCACTCCTGCTGCCAGAAGCCCAGGGAGGATGGGAGGGCTTAGAACATGGCTGGGCACTGTGGTTTCTTCCAGAAAAGTGGAGGGCTTTTGCTTTACCTTGCCACAACCACTTGGGAGAGGGTCTGCACCTCAGGAAAACTCTCTCCGTGGGAAGCCGGCTTTTTGCAAAGGGGTCTCAGGGCCGTGTGCCTCGGCTGTCCCTCCTGCTCCCCAAAGCACAGGGACGAGGTGAGGGGCTTAGACCATGCCTGGGC
Source organism: Ursus arctos (assembly GCF_023065955.2). NCBI lineage: Eukaryota > Metazoa > Chordata > Mammalia > Carnivora > Ursidae > Ursus > Ursus arctos. The sequence continues at coordinate 705,717 of NW_026622763.1, read as the reverse complement.
AATGTTGTTTCTTACACCTCGGTGTGTGGCATTTTGTTGACCTGGCTACCCCACTTGGGATAGGTTTTCCACAGCAAGCGCCTATTGTTCGTCAGAAGCCGTTTTTGCCTCAGGGGTCTCCGGGCTGTGTTCGTTGGTTTTGAACTCCTGCTAGCAAAACCGCCGGGTTGAGGGAAGGGTTCAGACTGTGCCTGGGCCCTGTGGTCTCTTCCAGGTCAGTGTATGGCATTTCCTTCCCCTTGCCACAGGCACCTGGGAGCATGTCTGCACGTGGAGAAAGACTTTCCCGTGGGAAGCCGGTTTTTGTCAAACGGGTCCCAGTGCTCTGCTCCTCTCTTTTCACTCCTGCTGCCAGAAGCCCAGGGAGGATGGGAGGGCTTAGAACATGGCTGGGCACTGTGGTTTCTTCCAGAGAAGTGGAGGGCATTTGCGTTACCTTGCCACAACCACTTGTGAGAGGGTCTGCACCTCAGGAAAACTGTCTCCGTGGGAAGCCAGCATTTTGCAAAGGGGTCTCAGGGCCGTGGGCCTCGGATTACCCTCCAGCTCCCCAAAGCCCTGGGACGAGGTGAGGGGCTTAGACCATGCCTGGGCAATGTTGTTTCTTACACCTGGGTGTGTGGCATTTTGTTGACCTGGCTACCCCCACTTGGAATTGGTTTTCCACAGCAAGCGCCTATTGTTCGTCGGAAGCCGTTTTTGCCTCAGGGGTCTCCGGGCTGTGTTCCTTGGGGTTGAACTCCTGCTGGCAAAACCGCCGGGATGAGGGAAGGGTTCAGACTGTGCCTGGGCCCTGTGGTCTCTTCCAGGTCAGTGTATGGCATTTCCTTCCCCTTGCCACAGGCAACTGGGAGCATGTCTGCACGTGGAGAAAGACTTTCCCGTGGGAATCCGGTTTTTGTCAAACGGGTCCCAGTGCTCTGGTCCTCTCTTTTTACTCCTGCTGCCAGAAGCCCAGGGAGGATGGGAGGGCTTACAATATGGCTGGGCACTGTGGTTTCTTCCAGAGAAGTGGAGGGCATTTGCTTTACCTTGCCACAACCACTTGTGAGAGGGTCTGCACCTCAGGAAAACTGTTTCCGTGGGAAGCCGGCTTTTTGCAAAGGGGTCTCAGGCCGTGGGCCTCGGCTGTCCCTCCGGCTCCCCAAAGCACAGGGACGAGGAGAGGGGCTTAGACCATGCCTGAGCAATGTTGTTTCCTACACCTGGGTGTGTAGCATTTTGTTGTCCTGGCTACCCCCACTTGGAATAGTTTTTCCACAGCACCTCTTGTTCGTCGGAAGCCGTTTTTGCCTCAGGGGTCTCCGGGCTGTGTTCGTTGGGGTTGAACTCCTGCTAGCAAAAATGCCGGGTTGAGGGAAGGGTTCAGACTGTGCCTGGGCCCTGTGGTCTCTTCCAGGTCAGTGTATGGCATTTCCTTCCCCTTGCCACAGGCAACTGGGAGCATGTCTGCAGGTGGAGAAAGACTTTCCCGTGGGAAGCCGGTTTTTGTCAAACGGGTCCCAGTGCTCTGCTCCTCTCTTTTCACTCCTGCTGCCAGAAGCCCAGGGAGGATGGGAGGGCTTAGATCATGGCTGGGCACTGTGGTTTCTTCCAGAAAAGTGGAGGGCATTTGCTTTACCTTGCCACAACTACTTGGGTGAGGGTTTGCACCTCAGGAAAACTGTCTCCGTGTGAAGCCGGCTTTTTGAAAAGGGGCCTCAGGCCGTGGGCCTCGGCTGTCCCTCCGGCTCCCCAAAGCACAGGGACGAGTTGAGGGGCTTAGTCCATGCCTGGGCAATGTTGTTTCTTACACCTGGGTGTGTGGCATTTTGTTGACCTGGCTACCCCACTTGGGATAGGTTTTCCACAGCAGGCGCCTATTGTTCGTCAGAAGCCGTTTTTGCCTCAGGGGTCTCCGGGCTGTGTTCGTTGGGGTTGAACTCCTGCTAGCAAAACCGCCGGGTTGAGGGAAGGGTTCAGACTGTGCCTGGGCCCTGTGGTCTCTTCCAGGTCAGTGTATGGCATTTCCTTCCCCTTGCCACAGGCACCTGGGAGCATGTCTGCACGTGGAGAAAGACTTTCCCGTGGGAAGCAGGTTTTTGTCAAACGGGTCCCAGTGCTCTGCTTCTCTCTTTTCACTCCTGCTGCCAGAAGCCCAGGGAGGATGGGAGGGCTTAGAACATGGCTGGGCACTGTGGTTTCTTCCAGAGAAGTGGAGGGCATTTGCGTTACCTTGCCACAACCACTTGTGAGAGGGTCTGCACCTCAGGAAAACTTTCTCCGTGGGAAGCCGCCATTTTGCAAAGGGGTCTCAGGGCCGTGGGCCTCGGATTACCCTCCAGCTCCCCAAAGCGCTGGGACGAGGTGAGGGGCTTAGACCATGCTTGGGCAATGTTGTATCTTACACCTGGGTGTGTGGCATTTTGTTGAGCTGGCTACACCCACTTGGGATAGGTGTTCCACAGGAAGCACTTATTTTTCGTCGGAAGCCGTTTTTGCCTCAGGGGTCTCCGGGCTGTGTTCGTTGGGGTTGAACTCCTGCTAGCAAAACCGCCGGGTTGAGGGAAGGGTTCAGACTGTGCCTGGGCCCTGTGGTCTCTTCCAGGTCAGTGTATGGCATTTCCTTCCCCTTGCCATAGGCACCTGGGAGCATGTCTGCACGTGGAGAAAGACTTTCCCGTGGGAAGCCGGTTTTTATCAAACGGGTCCCCGTGCTCTGCTCCTCTCTTTTCACTCCTGCTGCCAGAAGCCCAGGGAGGATGGGAGGGTTTAGAACATGGCTGGGCACTGTGGTTTCTTCCAGAGAAGTGGAGGGCATTTGCTTTACCTTGCCACACCACTTGTGAGAGGGTCTGCACCTCAGGAAAACTGTCTCCGTGGGAAGCCGGCTTTTTGCAAAGGGGTCTCAGGGCCGTGGGCCTCGGCTGTCCCTCCGGCTCCCCAAAGCACTGGGACGGTGTGAGGGGCGTAGACCATGGCTGGGCAATGTTGTTTCTTACACCTGGGTGTGTGGCATTTTGTTGACCTGGCTACCCCCCCTTGGGATTGGTTTTCCACAGCAAGCGCCTATTGTTCGTCGGAAGCCGTTTTTGCCTCAGGAGTCTCCGGGCTGTGTTCCTAGGGTTGAACTCCTGCTAGCAAAACCGCCGGGATGAGGGAAGGGTTCAGACTGTGCCTGGGCCCTGTGGTCTCTTCCAGGTCAGTGTATGGCATTTCCTTCCCCTTGCCACAGGCACCTGGGAGCATGTCTGCACGTGGAGAAAGACTTTCCCGTGGGAAGCCGGTTTTTGTCAAACGGGTCCCAGTGCTCTACTCCTCTCTTTTCACTCCTGCTGCCAGAAGCCCAGGGAGGATGGGAGGGCTTAGAACATGGCTGGGCACTGTGGTTTCTTCCAGAGAAGTGGAGGGCATTTGCGTTACCTTGCCACAACCACTTGTGAGAGGGTCTGCACCTCAGGAAAACTTTCTCCGTGGGAAGCCGGCATTTTGCAAAGGGGTCTCAGGGCCGTGGGCCTCGGATTACCCTCCAGCTCCCCAAAGCGCTGGGACGAGGTGAGGGGCTTAGACCATGCCTGGGCAATGTTGTTTCTTACACCTGGGTGTGTGGCATTTTGTTGAGCTGGCTACCCCCACTTGGGATAGGTGTTCCACAGGAAGCACTTATTGTTCGTCGGAAGCCGTTTTTGCCTCAGGGGTCTCCGGGCTGTGCTCGTTGCGGTTGAACTCCTGCTGGCAAAACCGCCGGGTTGAGGGAAGGGTTAAGACTGTGCTTGTGCCCTGTGGTCTCTTCCAGGTCAGTGTATGGCATTTCCTTCCCCTTGCCATAGGCACCTGGGAGCATGTCTGCACGTGGAGAAAGACTTTCCCGTGGGAAGCCGGTTTTTGTCAAACGGGTCCCAGTGCTCTGCTCCTCTCTTTTCACTCCTGCTGCCAGAAGCCCAGGGAGGACGGGAGGGCTTAGAACATGGCTGGGCACTGTGGTTTCTTCCAGAGAAGTGGAGGGCATTTGCTTTACCTTGCCACAACCACTTGGAAGAGGGTCTGCACCTCAGGAAAACTGTCTCCGTGGGAAGCCGGCTTTTTGCAAAGGGGTCTCAGGCCGTGGGCCTCGGCTGTCCCTCCGGCTCCCCAAAGCACAGGGACGAGGTGAGGGGCTTACACCATGCCTGGGCAATGTTGTTTCTTACACCTTGGTGTGTGGCATTTTGTTGAGCTGGCTACCCCCACTTGGGATAGGTGTTCCACAGGAAGCACCTATTGTTCGTCGGAAGCCGTTTTTGCCCCAGGGGTCTCCGGGCTGTGTTCGTTGGGGTTGAACTCCTGCTAGCAAAACCGCCGGGTTGAGGGAAGGGTTAAGACTGTGCTTGTGCCCTGTGGTCTCTTCCAGGTCAGTGTATGGCATTTCCTTCCCCTTGCCATAGGCACCTGGGAGCATGTCTGCACCTGGAGAAAGACTTTCCCGTGGGAAGCCGGTTTTTGTCAAACGGGTCCCAGTGCTCTACTCCTCTCTTTTCACTCCTGCTGCCAGAAGCCCAGGGAGGATGGGAGGGCTTAGAACATGGCTGGGCACTGTGGTTTCTTCCAGAGAAGTGGAGGGCATTTGCTTTACCTTGCCACAACCACTTGTGAGAGGGTCTGCACCTCAGGAAAACTGTCTCCGTGTGAAGCCGGCTTTTTGCAAAGGGGTCTCAGGCCGTGGGCCTCGGCTGTCCCTCCGGCTCCCCAAAGCACAGGGACGAGGTGAGGGGCTTAGACCATGGCTGGGCAATGTTGTTTCTTACACCTGGGTGTGTGGCATTTTGTTGACCTGGCTACCCCACTTGGGATAGGTTTTCCACAGCAAGCGCCTATTGTTCGTCAGAAGCCGTTTTTGCCTCAGGGGTCTCCGGGCTGTGTTCCTTGGGGTTGAACTCCTGCTAGCAAAACCGCCGGGTTGAGGGAAGGGTTCAGACTGTGCCTGGGCCCTGTGGTCTCTTCCAGGTCAGTGTATGGCATTTCCTTCCCCTTGCCACAGGCACCTGGGAGCATGTCTGCACGTGGAGAAAGACTTTCCCGTGGGAATCCGGTTTTTGTCAAACGGGTCCCAGTGCTCTGCTCCTCTCTTTTCACTCCTGCTGCCAGAAGCCCAGGGAGGATGGGAGGGCTTAGAACATGGCTGGGCACTGTGGTTTCTTCCAGAGAAGTGGAGGGCATTTGCGTTACCTTGCCACAACCACTTGTGAGAGGGTCTGCACCTCAGGAAAACTTTCTCCGTGGGAAGCTGGCATTTTGCAAAGGGGTCTCAGGGCCGTGGGCCTCGGATTACCCTCCAGCTCCCCAAAGCGCTGGGACGAGGTGAGGGGCTTAGACCATGCCTGGGCAATGTTGTTTCTTACACCTGGGTGTGTGGCATTTTGTTGAGCTGGCTACCCCCACTTGGGATAGGTGTTCCACAGGAAGCACCTATTGTTCGTCGGAAGCCGTTTTTTGCTCCAGGGGTCTCCGGGCTGTGTTCGTTGGGGTTGAACTCCTGCTAGCAGAACCGCCGGGATGAGGGAAGGGTTCAGACTGTGCCTGGGCCCTGTGGTCTCTTCCAGGTCAGTGTATGGCATTTCCTTCCCCTTGCCACAGGCACCTGGGAACATGTCTGCACGTGGAGAAAGACTTTACCGTGGGAAGCCGGTTTTTGTCAAACGGGTCCCAGTGCTCTGGTCCTCTCTTTTCACTCCTGCTGCCAGAAGCCCAGGGAGGATGGGTGGGCTTAGAACATGGCTGGGCAGTGTGGTTTCTTCCAGAGAAGTGGAGGGCATTTGCTTTACCTTGCCACAACCACTTGTGAGAGGGTCTGCACCTCAGGAAAACTGTCTCTTTGGGAAGTCGGCTTTTTGCAAAGGGGTCTCAGGGCCATGGGCCTCGGCTGTCCCTCCGGCTCCCCAACGCACAGGGACGAGGTGAGGGGCTTAGACCATGGCTGGGCAATGTTGTTTCTTACACCTGGGTGTGTGGCATTTTGTTGACCTAGCTACCCCACTTGGGATAGTTTTTCCACAGCAAGGACCTCTTGTTCGTCAGAAGCCGTTTTTGCCTCAGGGGTCTCCGGGCTGTGTTCGTTGCGGTTGAACTCCTGCTAGCAAAACCGCCGGGTTGAGGGAAGGGTTCAGACTGTGCCTGGGCCCTGTGGTCTCTTCCAGGTCAGTGTATGGCATTTCCTTCCCCTTGCCATAGGCACCTGGGAGCATGTCTGCACGTGGAGAAAGACTTTCCCGTGGGAAGCCGGTTTTTGTCAAACGGGTCCCAGTGCTCTGCTCCTCTCTTTTCACTCCTTCTGCCAGAAGCCCAGGGAGGATGGGAGGGCTTAGATCATGGCTGGGCACTGTGGTTTCTTCCAGAAAAGTGGAGGGCATTTGCTTTACCTTGCCACAACTACTTGGGTGAGGGTTTGCACCTCAGGAAAACTGTCTCCGTGTGAAGCCGGCTTTTTGAAAAGGGGCCTCAGGCCGTGGGCCTCGGCTGTCCCTCCGGCTCCCCAAAGCACAGGGACGAGTTGAGGGGCTTAGTCCATGCCTGGGCAATGTTGTTTCTTACACCTGGGTGTGTGGCATTTTGTTGACCTGGCTACCCCACTTGGGATAGGTTTTCCACAGCTGGCGCCTATTGTTCGTCAGAAGCCGTTTTTGCCTCAGGGGTCTCCGGGCTGTGTTCGTTGGGGTTGAACTCCTGCTAGCAAAACCGCCGGGTTGAGGGAAGGGTTCAGACTGTGCCTGGGCCCTGTGGTCTCTTCCAGGTCAGTGTATGGCATTTCCTTCCCCTTGCCACAGGCACCTGGGAGCATGTCTGCACGTGGAGAAAGACTTTCCCGTGGGAAGCCGGTTTTTGTCAAACGGGTCCCAGTGCTCTGCTTCTCTCTTTTCACTCCTGCTGCCAGAAGCCCAGGGAGGATGGGAGGGCTTAGAACATGGCTGGGCACTGTGGTTTCTTCCAGAGAAGTGGAGGGCATTTGCGTTACCTTGCCACAACCACTTGTGAGAGGGTCTGCACCTCAGGAAAACTTTCTCCGTGGGAAGCCGGCATTTTGCAAAGGGGTCTCAGGGCCGTGGGCCTCGGATTACCCTCCAGCTCCCCAAAGCGCTGGGACGAGGTGTGGGGCTTAGACCATGCCTGGGCAATGTTGTTTCTTACACCTGGGTGTGTGGCATTTTGTTGAGCTGGCTACCCCCACTTGGGATAGGTGTTCCACAGGAAGCACTTATTTTTCGTCGGAAGCCGTTTTTGCCCCAGGGGTCTCCGGGCTGTGTTCGTTGGGGTTGAACTCCTGCTGGCAAAACCGCCGGGATGAGGGAAGGGTTAAGACTGTGCCTGGGCCCTGTGTTCTCTTCCAGGTCAGTGTATGGCATTTCCTTCCCCTTGCCATAGGCACCTGGGAGCATGTCTGCACGTGGAGAAAGACTTTCCCGTGGGAAGCCGGTTTTTGTCAAACGGGTCCCAGTGCTCTACTCCTCTCTTTTTACTCCTGCTGCCAGAAGCCCAGGGAGGATGGGAGGGCTTAGAACATGGCTGGGCAGTGTGGTTTCTTCCAGAGAAGTGGAGGGCATTTGCTTTACCTTGCCACAACCACTTGTGAGAGGGTCTGCACCTCCGGAAAACTGTCTCCGTGGGAAGCAGGCTTTTTGCAAATGGGTCTCAGGGCCGTGGGCCTCGGCTGTCCCTCCGGCTCCCCAAAGCACAGGGACGAGGTGAGGGGCGTAGACCATGGCTGTGCAATGTTGTTTCTTACACCTGGGTGTGTGGGATTTTGTTGAGCTGGCTACCCCCACTTGGGATTGGTTTTCCACAGCAAGCGCCTATTGTTCGTCGGAAGCCGTTTTTGCCTCAGGGGTCTCCGGGCTGTGTTCCGTGGGGTTGAACTCCTGCTAGCAAAACCGCCGGGATGAGGGAAGGGTTCAGACTGTGCCTGGGCCCTGTGGTCTCTTCCAGGTCAGTGTATGGCATTTCCTTCCCCTTGCCACAGGCACCTGGGAACATGTCTACACGTGGAGAAAGACTTTCCCGTGGGAAGCCGGTTTTTGACAAACGGGTCCCTGTGCTCTGCTCCTCTCTTTTCACTCCTGCTGCCAGAAGCCCAGGGAGGATGGGAGGGCTTAGAACATGGCTGGGCACTGTGGTTACTTCCAGAGAAGGGGAGGGCATTTGCATTACCTTGCCACAACCACTTGTGAGAGGGTCTGCACCTCAGGAAAACTGTCTCTGTGGGAAGTCGGCTTTTTGCAAAGGGGTCTCAGCGCCATGTGCCTCGGCTGTCCCTCCGGCTCCCCAAAGCACAGGGACGAGGTGAGGGGCTTAGACCATGCCTGGGCAATGTTGTTTCTTACACCTGGGTGTGTGGCATTTTGTTGACCTGGCTACCCCACTTGGGATACGTTTTCCACAGCAAGCGCCTATTGTTCGTCAGAAGCCGTTTTTGCCTCAGGGGTCTCCGGGCTGTGTTCGTTGGGGTTGAACTCCTGCTAGCAAAACCGCCGGGTTGAGGGAAGGGTTCAGACTGTGCCTGGGCCCTGTGGTCTCTTCCAGGTCAGTGTATGGCATTTCCTTCCCCTTGCCATAGGCACCTGGGAGCATGTCTGCACCTGGAGAAAGACTTTCCCGTGGGAAGCCGGTTTTTGTCAAACGGGTCCCCGTGCTCTGCTCCTCTCTTTTCACTCCTGCTGCCAGAAGCCCAGGGAGGATGGGAGGGCTTAGAACATGGCTGGGCACTGTGGTTTCTTCCAGAGAAGTGGAGGGCATTTGCTTTACCTTGCCACAACCACTTGTGAGAGGGTCTGCACCTCAGGAAAACTGTCTCCGTGTGAAGCCGGCTTTTTGCAAAGGGGTCTCAGGCCGTGGGCCTCGGCTGTCCCTCCGGCTCCCCAAAGCACAGGGACGAGGTGAGGGGCTTAGACCATGGCTGGGCAATGTTGTTTCTTACACCTTGGTGTTTGGCATTTTGTTGACCTGGCTACCCCACTTGGGATAGGTTTTCCACAGCAAGCGCCTATTGTTCGTCAGAAGCCGTTTTTGCCTCAGGGGTCTCCGGGCTGTGTTCCTTGGGGTTGAACTCCTGCTAGCAAAACCGCCGGGTTGAGGGAAGGGTTCAGACTGTGCCTGGGCCCTGTGGTCTCTTCCAGGTCAGTGTATGGCATTTCCTTCCCCTTGCCACAGGCACCTGGGAGCATGTCTGCACGTGGAGAAAGACTTTCCCGTGGGAATCCGGTTTTTGTCAAACGGGTCCCAGTGCTCTGCTCCTCTCTTTTCACTCCTGCTGCCAGAAGCCCAGGGAGGATGGGAGGGCTTACAACATGGCTGGGCACTGTGGTTTCTTCCAGAGAAGTGGAGGGCATTTGCGTTACCTTGCCACAACCACTTGTGAGAGGGTCTGCACCTCAGGAAAACTTTCTCCGTGGGAAGCTGGCATTTTGCAAAGGGGTCTCAGGGCCGTGGGCCTCGGATTACCCTCCAGCTCCCCAAAGCGCTGGGACGAGGTGAGGGGCTTAGACCATGCCTGGGCAATGTTGTTTCTTACACCTGGGTGTGTGGCATTTTGTTGAGCTGGCTACCCCCACTTGGGATAGGTGTTCCACAGGAAGCACCTATTGTTCGTCGGAAGCCGTTTTTGCTCCAGGGGTCTCCGGGCTGTGTTCGTTGGGGTTGAACTCCTGCTAGCAGAACCGCCGGGATGAGGGAAGGGTTCAGACTGTGCCTGGGCCCTGTGGTCTCTTCCAGGTCAGTGTATGGCATTTCCTTCCCCTTGCCACAGGCACCTGGGAACATGTCTGCACGTGGAGAAAGACTTTACCGTGGGAAGCCGGTTTTTGTCAAACGGGTCCCAGTGCTCTGGTCCTCTCTTTTCACTCCTGCTGCCAGAAGCCCAGGGAGGATGGGTGGGCTTAGAACATGGCTGGGCAGTGTGGTTTCTTCCAGAGAAGTGGAGGGCATTTGCTTTACCTTGCCACAACCACTTGTGAGAGGGTCTGCACCTCAGGAAAACTGTCTCTGTGGGAAGTCGGCTTTTTGCAAAGGGGTCTCAGGGCCATGGGCCTCGGCTGTCCCTCCGGCTCCCCAAAGCACAGGGACGAGGTGAGGGGCTTAGACCATGGCTGGGCAATGTTGTTTCTTACACCTGGGTGTGTGGCATTTTGTTGACCTAGCTACCCCACTTGGGATAGTTTTTCCACAGCAAGCACCTCTTGTTCGTCAGAAGCCGTTTTTGCCTCAGGGGTCTCCGGGCTGTGTTCGTTGCGGTTGAACTCCTGCTAGCAAAACCGCCGGGTTGAGGGAAGGGTTCAGACTGTGCCTGGGCCCTGTGGTCTCTTCCAGGTCAGTGTATGGCATTTCCTTCCCCTTGCCACAGGCAACTGGGAGCATGTCTGCACGTAGAGAAAGACTTTCCCGTGGGAAGCCGGTTTTTGTCAAACGGGTCCCAGTGCTCTGCTCCTCTCTTTTCACTCCTGCTGCCAGAAGCCCAGGGAGGATGGGAGGGCTTAGATCATGGCTGGGCACTGTGGTTTCTTCCAGAAAAGTGGAGGGCATTTGCTTTACCTTGCCACAACTACTTGGGTGAGGGTTTGCACCTCAGGAAAACTGTCTCCGTGTGAAGCCGGCTTTTTGAAAAGGGGCCTCAGGCCGTGGGCCTCGGCTGTCCCTCCGGCTCCCCAAAGCACAGGGACGAGTTGAGGGGCTTAGTCCATGCCTGGGCAATGTTGTTTCTTACACCTGGGTGTGTGGCATTTTGTTGACCTGGCTACCCCACTTGGGATAGGTTTTCCACAGCTGGCGCCTATTGTTCGTCAGAAGCCGTTTTTGCCTCAGGGGTCTCCGGGCTGTGTTCGTTGGGTTTGAACTCCTGCTAGCAAAACCGCCGGGTTGAGGGAAGGGTTCAGACTGTGCCTGGGCCCTGTGGTCTCTTCCAGGTCAGTGTATGGCATTTCCTTCCCCTTGCCACAGGCACCTGGGAGCATGTCTGCACGTGGAGAAAGACTTTCCCGTGGGAAGCCGGTTTTTGTCAAACGGGTCCCAGTGCTCTGCTTCTCTCTTTTCACTCCTGCTGCCAGAAGCCCAGGGAGGATGGGAGGGCTTAGAACATGGCTGGGCACTGTGGTTTCTTCCAGAGAAGTGGAGGGCATTTGCGTTACCTTGCCACAACCACTTGTGAGAGGGTCTGCACCTCAGGAAAACTTTCTCCGTGGGAAGCCGGCATTTTGCAAAGGGGTCTCAGGGCCGTGGGCCTCGGATTACCCTCCAGCTCCCCAAAGCGCTGGGACGAGGTGTGGGGCTTAGACCATGCCTGGGCAATGTTGTTTCTTACACCTGGGTGTGTGGCATTTTGTTGAGCTGGCTACCCCCACTTGGGATAGGTGTTCCACAGGAAGCACTTATTTTTCGTCGGAAGCCGTTTTTGCCCCAGGGGTCTCCGGGCTGTGTTCGTTGGGGTTGAACTCCTGCTGGCAAAACCGCCGGGATGAGGGAAGGGTTAAGACTGTGCCTGGGCCCTGTGTTCTCTTCCAGGTCAGTGTATGGCATTTCCTTCCCCTTGCCATAGGCACCTGGGAGCATGTCTGCACGTGGAGAAAGACTTTCCCGTGGGAAGCCGGTTTTTGTCAAACGGGTCCCAGTGCTCTACTCCTCTCTTTTTACTCCTGCTGCCAGAAGCCCAGGGAGGATGGGAGGGCTTAGAACATGGCTGGGCAGTGTGGTTTCTTCCAGAGAAGTGGAGGGCATTTGCTTTACCTTGCCACAACCACTTGTGAGAGGGTCTGCACCTCCGGAAAACTGTCTCCGTGGGAAGCAGGCTTTTTGCAAATGGGTCTCAGGGCCGTGGGCCTCGGCTGTCCCTCCGGCTCCCCAAAGCACTGGGACGGTGTGAGGGGCGTAGACCATGGCTGGGCAATGTTGTTTCTTACACCTGGGTGTGTGGCATTTTGTTGACCTGGCTACCCCCACTTGGGATTGGTTTTCCACAGCAAGCGCCTATTGTTCGTCGGAAGCCGTTTTTGCCTCAGGAGTCTCCGGGCTGTGTTCCTAGGGTTGAACTCCTGCTAGCAAAACCGCCGGGATGAGGGAAGGGTTCAGACTGTGCCTGGGCCCTGTGGTCTCTTCCAGGTCAGTGTATGGCATTTCCTTCCCCTTGCCACAGGCACCTGGGAGCATGTCTGCACGTGGAGAAAGACTTTCCCGTGGGAAGCCGGTTTTTGTCAAACGGGTCCCAGTGCTCTACTCCTCTCTTTTCACTCCTGCTGCCAGAAGCCCAGGGAGGATGGGAGGGCTTAGAACATGGCTGGGCACTGTGGTTTCTTCCAGAGAAGTGGAGGGCATTTGCGTTACCTTGCCACAACCACTTGTGAGAGGGTCTGCACCTCAGGAAAACTTTCTCCGTGGGAAGCCGGCATTTTGCAAAGGGGTCTCAGGGCCGTGGGCCTCGGATTACCCTCCAGCTCCCCAAAGCGCTGGGACGAGGTGAGGGGCTTAGACCATGCCTGGGCAATGTTGTTTCTTACACCTGGGTGTGTGGCATTTTGTTGAGCTGGCTACCCCCACTTGGGATAGGTGTTCCACAGGAAGCACTTATTGTTCGTCGGAAGCCGTTTTTGCCCCAGGGGTCTCCGGGCTGTGTTCGTTGGGGTTGAACTCCTGCTGGCAAAACCGCCGGGATGAGGGAAGGGTTAAGACTGTGCTTGTGCCCTGTGGTCTCTTCCAGGTCAGTGTATGGCATTTCCTTCCCCTTGCCATAGGCACCTGGGAGCATGTCTGCACGTGGAGAAAGACTTTCCGTGGGAAGCCGGTTTTTGTCAAACGGGTCCCAGTCCTCTACTCCTCTCCTTTCACTCCTGCTGCCAGAAGCCCAAGGAGGATGGGAGGGCTTAGAACATGGCTGGGCACTGTGGTTTCTTCCAGAAAAGTGGAGGGCATTTGTTTTACCTTGCCACAACCACTTGTGACAGGGTCTGCACCTCAGGAAAACTGTCTCCGTGGGAAACAGGCTTTTTGCAAAGGGTTCTCAGGGCCGTGGGCCTCGGCTGTCCCTCCGGCTCCCCAAAGCACAGGGACGAGGTGAGGGGCGTAGACCATGGCTGGGCAATGTTGTTTCTTACACCTGGGTGTGTGGCATTTTGTTGACCTGGCTACCCCCACTTGGGATTGGTTTTCCACAGCAAGCGCCTATTGTTCGTCGGAAGCCGTTTTTGCCTCAGGGGTCTCCGGGCTGTGCTCGTTGCGGTTGAACTCCTGCTAGCAAAACCGCCGGGTTGAGGGAAGGGTTCAGACTGTGCCTAGGCCCTGTGGTCTCTTCCAGGTCAGTGTATGGCATTTCCTTCCCCTTGCCACAGGCACCTGGGAGCATGTCTGCACGTGGAGAAAGACTTTCCCGTGGGAAGCCGGTTTTTGTTAAACGGGTCCCAGTGCTCTGCTCCTCTCTTTTCACTCCTGCTGCCAGAAGCCCAGGGAGGATGGGAGGGCTTAGAACATGGCTGGGCACTGTGGTTTCTTCCAGAGAAGTGGAGGGCATTTGCTTTACCTTGCCACAACCACTTGGAAGAGGGTCTGCACCTCAGGAAAACTGTCTCCGTGGGAAGCCGGCTTTTTGCAAAGGGGTCTCAGGCCGTGGGCCTCGGCTGTCCCTCCGGCTCCCCAAAGCACAGGGACGACGTGAGGGGCTTACACCATGCCTGGGCAATGTTGTTTCTTACACCTGGGTGTGTGGCATTTTGTTGAGCTGGCTACCCCCACTTGGGATAGGTGTTCCACAGCAAGCACCTATTGTTCGTCGGAAGCCGTTTTTGCCCCAGGGGTCTCCGGGCTGTGTTCGTTGGGGTTGAACTCCTGCTGGCACAACCGCCGGGATGAGGGAAGGGTTCAGACTGTGCCTGGGCCCTGTGGTCTCTTCCAGGTCAGGGTATGGCATTTCCTTCCCCTTGCCATAGGCACCTGGGAGCATGTCTGCACGTGGAGAAAGACTTTCCCGTGGGAAGCCGGTTTTTGTCAAACGGGTCCCAGTGCTCTACTCCTCTCTTTTCACTCCTGCTTCCAGAAGCCCAGGGAGGATGGGAGGGCTTAGAACATGGCTGGGCACTGTGGTTTCTTCCAGAGAAGTGGAGGGCATTTGCTTTACCTTGCCACAACCACTTGTGAGAGGGTCTGCACCTCAGGAAAACTGTCTCCGTGTGAAGCCGGCTTTTTGCAAAGGGGTCTCAGGCCGTGGGCCTCGGCTGTCCCTCCGGCTCCCCAAAGCACAGGGACGAGGTGAGGGGCTTAGACCATGGCTGGGCAATGTTGTTTCTTACACCTGGGTGTGTGGCATTTTGTTGACCTGGCTACCCCACTTGGGATAGGTTTTCCACAGCAAGCGCCTATTGTTCGTCAGAAGCCGTTTTTGCCTCAGGGGTCTCCGGGCTGTGTTCCTTGGGGTTGAACTCCTGCTAGCAAAACCGCCGGGTTGAGGGAAGGGTTCAGACTGTGCCTGGGCCCTGTGGTCTCTTCCAGGTCAGTGTATGGCATTTCCTTCCCCTTGCCACAGGCACCTGGGAGCATGTCTGCACGTGGAGAAAGACTTTCCCGTGGGAATCCGGTTTTTGTCAAACGGGTCCCAGTGCTCTGCTCCTCTCTTTTCACTCCTGCTGCCAGAAGCCCAGGGAGGATGGGAGGGCTTACAACATGGCTGGGCACTGTGGTTTCTTCCAGAGAAGTGGAGGGCATTTGCGTTACCTTGCCACAACCACTTGTGAGAGGGTCTGCACCTCAGGAAAACTTTCTCCGTGGGAAGCTGGCATTTTGCAAAGGGGTCTCAGGGCCGTGGGCCTCGGATTACCCTCCAGCTCCCCAAAGCGCTGGGACGAGGTGAGGGGCTTAGACCATGCCTGGGCAATGTTGTTTCTTACACCTGGGTGTGTGGCATTTTGTTGAGCTGTCTACCCCCACTTGGGATAGGTGTTCCACAGGAAGCACCTATTGTTCGTCGGAAGCCGTTTTTGCTCCAGGGGTCTCCGGGCTGTGTTCGTTGGGGTTGAACTCCTGCTAGCAGAACCGCCGGGATGAGGGAAGGGTTCAGACTGTGCCTGGGCCCTGTGGTCTCTTCCAGGTCAGTGTATGGCATTTCCTTCCCCTTGCCACAGGCACCTGGGAACATGTCTGCACGTGGAGAAAGACTTTACCGTGGGAAGCCGGTTTTTGTCAAACGGGTCCCAGTGCTCTGGTCCTCTCTTTTCACTCCTGCTGCCAGAAGCCCAGGGAGGATGGGTGGGCTTAGAACATGGCTGGGCATTGTGGTTTCTTCCAGAGAAGTGGAGGGCATTTGCTTTACCTTGCCACAACCACTTGTGAGAGGGTCTGCACCTCAGGAAAACTGTCTCTGTGGGAAGTCGGCTTTTTGCAAAGGGGTCTCAGGGCCATGGGCCTCGGCTGTCCCTCCGGCTCCCCAAAGCACAGGGACGAGGTGAGGGGCTTAGACCATGGCTGGGCAATGTTGTTTCTTACACCTGGGTGTGTGGCATTTTGTTGACCTAGCTACCCCACTTGGGATAGTTTTTCCACAGCAAGCACCTCTTTTTCGTCAGAAGCCGTTTTTGCCTCAGGGGTCTCCGGGCTGTGTTCGTTGCGGTTGAACTCCTGCTAGCAAAACCGCCGGGTTGAGGGAAGGGTTCAGACTGTGCCTGGGCCCTGTGGTCTCTTCCAGGTCAGGGTATGGCATTTCCTTCCCCTTGCCATAGGCACCTGGGAGCATGTCTGCACGTGGAGAAAGACTTTCCCGTGGGAATCCGGTTTTTGTCAAACGGGTCCCAGTGCTCTACTCCTCTCTTTTCACTCCTGCTGCCAGAAGCCCAGGGAGGATGGGAGGGCTTAGAACATGGCTGGGCACTGTGGTTTCTTCCAGAGAAGTGGAGGGCATTTGCTTTACCTTGCCACAACCACTTGTGAGAGGGTCTGCACCTCAGGAAAACTGTCTCCGTGTGAAGCCGGCTTTTTGCAAAGGGGTCTCAGGCCGTGGGCCTCGGCTGTCCCTCCGGCTCCCCAAAGCACAGGGACGAGGTGAGGGGCTTAGACCATGGCTGGGCAATGTTGTTTCTTACACCTGGGTGTGTGGCATTTTGTTGACCTGGCTACCCCACTTGGGATAGGTTTTCCACAGCAAGCGCCTATTGTTCGTCAGAAGCCGTTTTTGCCTCAGGGGTCTCCGGGCTGTGTTCCTTGGGGTTGAACTCCTGCTAGCAAAACCGCCGGGTTGAGGGAAGGGTTCAGACTGTGCCTGGGCCCTGTGGTCTCTTCCAGGTCAGTGTATGGCATTTCCTTCCCCTTGCCACAGGCACCTGGGAGCATGTCTGCACGTGGAGAAAGACTTTCCCGTGGGAATCCGGTTTTTGTCAAACGGGTCCCAGTGCTCTGCTCCTCTCTTTTCACTCCTGCTGCCAGAAGCCCAGGGAGGATGGGAGGGCTTACAACATGGCTGGGCACTGTGGTTTCTTCCAGAGAAGTGGAGGGCATTTGCGTTACCTTGCCACAACCACTTGTGAGAGGGTCTGCACCTCAGGAAAACTTTCTCCGTGGGAAGCTGGCATTTTGCAAAGGGGTCTCAGGGCCGTGGGCCTCGGATTACCCTCCAGCTCCCCAAAGCGCTGGGACGAGGTGAGGGGCTTAGACCATGCCTGGGCAATGTTGTTTCTTACACCTCGGTGTGTGGCATTTTGTTGACCTGGCTACCCCACTTGGGATAGGTTTTCCACAGCAAGCGCCTATTGTTCGTCAGAAGCCGTTTTTGCCTCAGGGGTCTCCGGGCTGTGTTCGTTGGTTTTGAACTCCTGCTAGCAAAACCGCCGGGTTGAGGGAAGGGTTCAGACTGTGCCTGGGCCCTGTGGTCTCTTCCAGGTCAGTGTATGGCATTTCCTTCCCCTTGCCACAGGCACCTGGGAGCATGTCTGCACGTGGAGAAAGACTTTCCCGTGGGAAGCCGGTTTTTGTCAAACGGGTCCCAGTGCTCTGCTCCTCTCTTTTCACTCCTGCTGCCAGAAGCCCAGGGAGGATGGGAGGGCTTAGAACATGGCTGGGCACTGTGGTTTCTTCCAGAGAAGTGGAGGGCATTTGCGTTACCTTGCCACAACCACTTGTGAGAGGGTCTGCACCTCAGGAAAACTGTCTCCGTGGGAAGCCAGCATTTTGCAAAGGGGTCTCAGGGCCGTGGGCCTCAGATTACCCTCCAGCTCCCCAAAGCCCTGGGACGAGGTGAGGGGCTTAGACCATGCCTGGGCAATGTTGTTTCTTACACCTGGGTGTGTGGCATTTTGTTGACCTGGCTACCCCCACTTGGAATTGGTTTTCCACAGCAAGTGCCTATTGTTCGTCGGAAGCCGTTTTTGCCTCAGGGGGCTCCGGGCTGTGTTCCTTGGGGTTGAACTCCTGCTAGCAAAACCGCCGGGATGAGGGAAGGGTTCAGACTGTGCCTGGGCCCTGTGGTCTCTTCCAGGTCAGGGTATGGCATTTCCTTCCCCTTGCCATAGGCACCTGGGAGCATGTCTGCACGTGGAGAAAGACTTTCCCGTGGGAAGCCGGTTTTTGTCAAACGGGTCCCAGTGCTCTGCTCCTCTCTTTTCACTCCTGCTGCCAGAAGCCCAGGGAGGATGGGAGGGCTTAGAACATGGCTGGGCACTGTGGTTTCTTCCAGAGAAGTGGAGGGCATTTGCTTTACCTTGCCACAACCACTTGTGAGAGGGTCTGCACCTCAGGAAAACTGTCTCTGTGGGAAGTCGGCTTTTTGCAAAGGGGTCTCAGGGCCATGGGCCTCGGCTGTCCCTCCGGCTCCCCAAAGCACAGGGACGAGGTGAGGGGCTTAGACCATGGCTGGGCAATGTTGTTTCTTACACCTGGGTGTGTGGCATTTTGTTGACCTAGCTACCCCACTTGGGATAGTTTTTCCACAGCAAGCACCTCTTTTTCGTCAGAAGCCGTTTTTGCCTCAGGGGTCTCCGGGCTGTGTTCGTTGCGGTTGAACTCCTGCTAGCAAAACCGCCGGGTTGAGGGAAGGGTTCAGACTGTGCCTGGGCCCTGTGGTCTCTTCCAGGTCAGGGTATGGCATTTCCTTCCCCTTGCCATAGGCACCTGGGAGCATGTCTGCACGTGGAGAAAGACTTTCCCGTGGGAATCCGGTTTTTGTCAAACGGGTCCCAGTGCTCTACTCCTCTCTTTTCACTCCTGCTGCCAGAAGCCCAGGGAGGATGGGAGGGCTTAGAACATGGCTGGGCACTGTGGTTTCTTCCAGAGAAGTGGAGGGCATTTGCTTTACCTTGCCACAACCACTTGTGAGAGGGTCTGCACCTCAGGAAAACTGTCTCCGTGTGAAGCCGGCTTTTTGCAAAGGGGTCTCAGGCCGTGGGCCTCGGCTGTCCCTCCGGCTCCCCAAAGCACAGGGACGAGGTGAGGGGCTTAGACCATGGCTGGGCAATGTTGTTTCTTACACCTGGGTGTGTGGCATTTTGTTGACCTGGCTACCCCACTTGGGATAGGTTTTCCACAGCAAGCGCCTATTGTTCGTCAGAAGCCGTTTTTGCCTCAGGGGTCTCCGGGCTGTGTTCCTTGGGGTTGAACTCCTGCTAGCAAAACCGCCGGGTTGAGGGAAGGGTTCAGACTGTGCCTGGGCCCTGTGGTCTCTTCCAGGTCAGTGTATGGCATTTCCTTCCCCTTGCCACAGGCACCTGGGAGCATGTCTGCACGTGGAGAAAGACTTTCCCGTGGGAATCCGGTTTTTGTCAAACGGGTCCCAGTGCTCTGCTCCTCTCTTTTCACTCCTGCTGCCAGAAGCCCAGGGAGGATGGGAGGGCTTACAACATGGCTGGGCACTGTGGTTTCTTCCAGAGAAGTGGAGGGCATTTGCGTTACCTTGCCACAACCACTTGTGAGAGGGTCTGCACCTCAGGAAAACTTTCTCCGTGGGAAGCTGGCATTTTGCAAAGGGGTCTCAGGGCCGTGGGCCTCGGATTACCCTCCAGCTCCCCAAAGCGCTGGGACGAGGTGAGGGGCTTAGACCATGCCTGGGCAATGTTGTTTCTTACACCTCGGTGTGTGGCATTTTGTTGACCTGGCTACCCCACTTGGGATAGGTTTTCCACAGCAAGCGCCTATTGTTCGTCAGAAGCCGTTTTTGCCTCAGGGGTCTCCGGGCTGTGTTCGTTGGTTTTGAACTCCTGCTAGCAAAACCGCCGGGTTGAGGGAAGGGTTCAGACTGTGCCTGGGCCCTGTGGTCTCTTCCAGGTCAGTGTATGGCATTTCCTTCCCCTTGCCACAGGCACCTGGGAGCATGTCTGCACGTGGAGAAAGACTTTCCCGTGGGAAGCCGGTTTTTGTCAAACGGGTCCCAGTGCTCTGCTCCTCTCTTTTCACTCCTGCTGCCAGAAGCCCAGGGAGGATGGGAGGGCTTAGAACATGGCTGGGCACTGTGGTTTCTTCCAGAGAAGTGGAGGGCATTTGCGTTACCTTGCCACAACCACTTGTGAGAGGGTCTGCACCTCAGGAAAACTGTCTCCGTGGGAAGCCAGCATTTTGCAAAGGGGTCTCAGGGCCGTGGGCCTCAGATTACCCTCCAGCTCCCCAAAGCCCTGGGACGAGGTGAGGGGCTTAGACCATGCCTGGGCAATGTTGTTTCTTACACCTGGGTGTGTGGCATTTTGTTGACCTGGCTACCCCCACTTGGAATTGGTTTTCCACAGCAAGTGCCTATTGTTCGTCGGAAGCCGTTTTTGCCTCAGGGGGCTCCGGGCTGTGTTCCTTGGGGTTGAACTCCTGCTAGCAAAACCGCCGGGATGAGGGAAGGGTTCAGACTGTGCCTGGGCCCTGTGGTCTCTTCCAGGTCAGGGTATGGCATTTCCTTCCCCTTGCCATAGGCACCTGGGAGCATGTCTGCACGTGGAGAAAGACTTTCCCGTGGGAAGCCGGTTTTTGTCAAACGGGTCCCAGTGCTCTGCTCCTCTCTTTTCACTCCTGCTGCCAGAAGCCCAGGGAGGATGGGAGGGCTTAGAACATGGCTGGGCACTGTGGTTTCTTCCAGAGAAGTGGAGGGCATTTGCTTTACCTTGCCACAACCACTTGTGAGAGGGTCTGCACCTCAGGAAAACTGTCTCCGTGGGAAGCCGGCTTTTTGCAAAGGGGTCTCAGGCCGTGGGCCTCGGCTGTCCCTCCGGCTCCCCAAAGCACAGGGACGAGGTGAGGGGCTTACATCATGCCTGGGCAATGTTGTTTCTTACACCTGGGTGTGTGGCATTTTGTTGAGCTGGCTACCCCCACTTGGGATAGGTGTTCCACAGGAAGCACCTATTGTTCGTCGGAAGCCGTTTTTGCCCCAGGGGTCTCCGGGCTGTGTTCGTTGGGGTTGAACTCCTGCTGGCACAACCGCCGGGATGAGGGAAGTGTTCAGACTGTGCCTGGGCCCTGTGGTCTCTTCCAGGTCAGGGTATGGCATTTCCTTCCCCTTGCCATAGGCACCTGGGAGCATGTCTGCACGTGGAGAAAGACTTTCCCGTGGGAAGCCGGTTTTTGTCAAACGGGTCCCAGTGCTCTGCTCCTCTCTTTTCACTCCTGCTGCCAGAAGCCCAGGGAGGATGGGAGGGCTTAGAACATGGCTGGGCACTGTGGTTTCTTCCAGAGAAGTGGAGGGCATTTGCTTTACCTTGCCACAACCACTTGGGAGAGGGTCTGCACCTCAGGAAAACTGTCTCCGTGTGAAGCCGGCTTTTTGCAAAGGGGTCTCAGGCCGTGGGCCTCGGCTGTCCCTCCGGCTCCCCAAAGCACAGGGACGAGGTGAGGGGCTTAGACCATGGCTGGGCAATGTTGTTTCTTACACCTGGGTGTGTGGCATTTTGTTGACCTGGCTACCCCACTTGGGATAGGTTTTCCACAGCAAGCGCCTATTGTTCGTCAGAAGCCGTTTTTGCCTCAGGGGTCTCCGGGCTGTGTTCCTTGGGGTTGAACTCCTGCTAGCAAAACCGCCGGGTTGAGGGAAGGGTTCAGACTGTGCCTGGGCCCTGTGGTCTCTTCCAGGTCAGTGTATGGCATTTCCTTCCCCTTGCCACAGGCACCTGGGAGCATGTCTGCACGTGGAGAAAGACTTTCCCGTGGGAATCCGGTTTTTGTCAAACGGGTCCCAGTGCTCTGCTCCTCTCTTTTCACTCCTGCTGCCAGAAACCCAGGGAGGATGGGAGGGCTTACAACATGGCTGGGCACTGTGGTTTCTTCCAGAGAAGTGGAGGGCATTTGCGTTACCTTGCCACAACCACTTGTGAGAGGGTCTGCACCTCAGGAAAACTTTCTCCGTGGGAAGCTGGCATTTTGCAAAGGGGTCTCAGGGCCGTGGGCCTCGGATTACCCTCCAGCTCCCCAAAGCGCTGGGACGAGGTGAGGGGCTTAGACCATGCCTGGGCAATGTTGTTTCTTACACCTGGGTGTGTGGCATTTTGTTGAGCTGTCTACCCCCACTTGGGATAGGTGTTCCACAGGAAGCACCTATTGTTCGTCGGAAGCCGTTTTTGCTCCAGGGGTCTCCGGGCTGTGTTCGTTGGGGTTGAACTCCTGCTAGCAGAACCGCCGGGATGAGGGAAGGGTTCAGACTGTGCCTGGGCCCTGTGGTCTCTTCCAGGTCAGTGTATGGCTTTTCCTTCCCCTTGCCACAGGCACCTGGGAACATGTCTGCACGTGGAGAAAGACTTTCCCGTGGGAAGCCGGTTTTTGTCAAACGGGTCCCAGTGCTCTGGTCCTCTCTTTTCACTCCTGCTGCCAGAAGCCCAGGGAGGATGGGTGGGCTTAGAACATGGCTGGGCAGTGTGGTTTCTTCCAGAGAAGTGGAGGGCATTTGCTTTACCTTGCCACAACCACTTGTGAGAGGGTCTGCACCTGAGGAAAACTGTCTCTGTGGGAAGTCGGCTTTTTGCAAAGGGGTCTCAGGGCCATGGGCCTCGCCTGTCCCTCCGGCTCCCCAAAGCACAGGGACGAGTTGAGGGGCTTAGACCATGCCTGGGCAATGTTGTTTCTTACACCTGGGTGTGTGGCATTTTGTTGACCTGGCTACCCCACTTGGGATAGGTTTTCCACAGCAAGCACCTCTTGTTCGTCAGAAGCCGTTTTTGCCTCAGGGGTCTCCGGGCTGTGTTCGTTGCGGTTGAACTCCTGCTAGCAAAACCGCCGGTTGAGGGAAGGGTTCAGACTGTGCCTGGGCCCTGTGGTCTCTTCCAGGTCAGTGTATGGCATTTCCTTCCCCTTGCCACAGGCACCTGGGAGCATGTCTGCACGTGGAGAAAGACTTTCCCGTGGGAAGCCGGTTTTTGTCAAACGGGTCCCAGTGCTCTGCTCCTCTCTTTTCACTCCTGCTGCCAGAAGCCCAGGGAGGATGGGAGGGCTTACAACATGGCTGGGCACTGTGGTTTCTTCCAGAGAAGTGGAGGGCATTTGCGTTACCTTGCCACAACCACTTGTGAGAGGGTCTGCACCTCAGGAAAACTTTCTCCGTGGGAAGCTGGCATTTTGCAAAGGGGTCTCAGGGCCGTGGGCCTCGGATTACCCTCCAGCTCCCCAAAGCGCTGGGACGAGGTGAGGGGCTTAGACCATGCCTGGGCAATGTTGTTTCTTACACCTGGTTGTGTGGCATTTTGTTGAGCTGGCTACCCCCACTTGGGATAGGTGTTCCACAGGAAGCACCTATTGTTCGTCGGAAGCCGTTTTTGCTCCAGGGGTCTCCGGGCTGTGTTCGTTGGGGTTGAACTCCTGCTAGCAGAACCGCCGGGATGAGGGAAGGGTTCAGACTGTGCCTGGGCCCTGTGGTCTCTTCCAGGTCAGTGTATGGCATTTCCTTCCCCTTGCCACAGGCACCTGGGAACATGTCTGCACGTGGAGAAAGACTTTACCGTGGGAAGCCGGTTTTTGTCAAACGGGTCCCAGTGCTCTGGTCCTCTCTTTTCACTCCTGCTGCCAGAAGCCCAGGGAGGATGGGTGGGCTTAGAACATGGCTGGGCAGTGTGGTTTCTTCCAGAGAAGTGGAGGGCATTTGCTTTACCTTGCCACAACCACTTGTGAGAGGGTCTGCACCTCAGGAAAACTGTCTCTGTGGGAAGTCGGCTTTTTGCAAAGGGGTCTCAGGGCCATGGGCCTCGGCTGTCCCTCCGGCTCCCCAAAGCACAGGGACGAGGTGAGGGGCTTAGACCATGGCTGGGCAATGTTGTTTCTTACACCTGGGTGTGTGGCATTTTGTTGACCTAGCTACCCCACTTGGGATAGTTTTTCCACAGCAAGCGCCTATTGTTCGTCAGAAGCCGTTTTTGCCTCAGGGGTCTCCGGGCTGTGTTCGTTGGGGTTGAACTCCTGCTAGCAAAACCGCCGGGTTGAGGGAAGGGTTCAGACTGTGCCTGGGCCCTGTGGTCTCTTCCAGGTCAGTGTATGGCATTTCCTTCCCCTTGCCACAGGCACCTGGGAGCATGTCTGCACGTGGAGAAAGACTTTCCCGTGGGAAGCCGGTTTTTGTCAAACGGGTCCCAGTGCTCTGCTCCTCTCTTTTCACTCCTGCTGCCAGAAGCCCAGGGAGGATGGGAGGGCTTAGAACATGGCTGGGCACTGTGGTTTCTTCCAGAGAAGTGGAGGGCATTTGCGTTACCTTGCCACAACCACTTGTGAGAGGGTCTGCACCTCAGGAAAACTTTCCCCGTGGGAAGCCGGCATTTTGCAAAGGGGTCTCAGGGCCGTGGGCCTCGGATTACCCTCCAGCTCCCCAAAGCGCTGGGACGAGGTGAGGGGCTTAGACCATGCCTGGGCAATGTTGTTTCTTACACCTGGGTGTGTGGCATTTTGTTGAGCTGGCTACCCCCACTTGGGATAGGTGTTCCACAGGAAGCACCTATTGTTCGTCGGAAGCCGTTTTTGCCCCAGGGGTCTCCGGGCTGTGTTCGTTGGGGTTGAACTCCTGCTGGCAAAACCGCCGGGATGAGGGAAGGGTTAAGACTGTGCCTGGGCCCTGCGGTCTCTTCCAGGTCAGTGTATGGCATTTCCTTCCCTTGCCATAGGCACCTGGGAGCATGTCTGCACGTGGAGAAAGACTTTCCCGTGGGAAGCCGGTTTTTGTCAAACGGGTCCCAGTGCTCTACTCCTCTCTTTTCACTCCTGCTGCCAGAAGCCCAGGGAGGATGGGAGGGTTTAGAACATGGCTGGGCACTGTGGTTTCTTCCAGAAAAGTGGAGGGCATTTGCTTTACCTTGCCACAACCACTTGTGAGAGGGTCTGCACCTCAGGAAAACTGTCTCCGTGGGAAGCAGGATTTTGCAAAGGGGTCTCAGGGCCGTGGGCCTCGGCTGTCCCTCCGGCTCCCCAAAGCACAGGGACGGTGTGAGGGGCGTAGACCATGGCTGGGCAATGTTGTTTCTTACACCTGGGTGTGTGGCATTTTGTTGACCTGGCTACCCCCACTTGGGATTAGTTTTCCACAACAAGCGCCTATTGTTCGTCGGAAGCCGTTTTTGCCTCAGGGGTCTCCGGGCTGTGTTCCTAGGGTTGAACTCCTGCTAGCAAAACCGCCGGGTTGAGGGAAGTGTTCAGACTGTGCCTGGGCCCTGTGGTCTCTTCCAGGTCAGTGTATGGCATTTCCTTCCCCTTGCCACAGGCACCTGGGAGCATGTCTGCACGTGGAGAAGGACTTCCTCCTGGGAAGCCGGTTTCTGTCAAAGGGTCCCAGTGCTGTGCTCCTCTCTTTTCACTCCTGATGCCAGAAGCCCAGGGAGGAGGGGAGGGCTTAGAACTTGGCTGGGCACTGGGGTTTCTTCCAGAGAAGGGGATGGCATTTGCTTTCCCTTGCCACCATCCCTTGGGATAGTGTCTGCACCTCAGGAAAGCTGTTGCCGTGGGAAGCCGGGTTTCTGCCCAACGGGCCACAGGGTCGTGGGTCTCGGGGGGGTCCTTCAGGCTCCCCAAAGCACAGAGACGAGGGGAGGGGCTTAGACCATGCCTCGGTCATGTTGTTTCTTCCACCTGGGTGTGTGGCATTTTGTTGACCTGGCTATCCCCGCTTGGGATAGGTTTTCCACAACAAGAGCATATTGTTCGTCGGAAGCCATTTGGGCCCCAGGGGGTCTCCGGGCTCTCTTCCTTGGGGTTGAACTCCTGCTAGCAAAACCGCTGGGATGAGGGAAGGGCTCAGACTGTGCCTGGGCCCTGTGGCCTCTTCCAGGACAGTGTATGGCATGTCTTTCACCTTGCCACAGGCACTGGGGAGCATGTCTGCACGTGGAGAAGGACTTCCTCGGGGGAAGCTGATTTCTGTCAAAGGGTCCCAGTGCTGTTCTCCTCTCTTTTCACTCCTGCTGCCAGAAGCCCAGGGAGGAGGGGAGGGCTTAGAACATGGCTGGGCACTGGGGTTTCTTCCAGAGAAGGGGATGGCATTTGCTTTCCCCTGCCACCACCCCTTGGGATAGGGTCTGCACCTCAGGAAAGCTGTTTCCGTGGGAAGACGGCTTTCTACCCAAAGGGCCTCAGGGCCGTGGGCCTCGGCTGTCCCTCCAGCTCCCCAAAGCACAGTGACGAGGTGAGGGGCGTAGACCATGCCTGGGCAATGTTGTTTCCTACACCTGGGTGTGTGGCATTTTGTTGACCTCGCTACCTCCACTTGGGATAGGTTTTCCACAGCAAGAGCCTATTGTTCGTCGGAAGCCGTTTTTGCCCCAGGGGTCTCCGGGCTGTGTTCTTTGGGGTTGAACTCCTGCTAGCAGAACCGCCGGGATGAGGGAAGGGTTTAGACTGTGCCTGGGCCCTGTGGTCTCTTCCAGGTCAGTGTATGGCATTTCCTTCCCCTTGCCACAGGCACCTGGGAGCATGTCTGCACGTGGAGAAAGACTTTCCCGTGGGAAGCCGGTTTTTGTCAAACGGGTCCCAGTGCTCTGCTCCTCTCTTTTCACTCCTGCTGCCAGCAGCCCAGGGAGGATGGGAGGGCTTAGAACATGGCTGGGCACTGTGGTTTCTTCCAGAGAAGTGGAGGGCCTTTGCGTTACCTTGCCACAACCACTTGGGAGAGGGTCTGCACCTCAGGAAAACTGTCTCCGTGGGAAGCCGGCTTTTTGCAAAGGGGTCTCAGGGCCATGGGCCTCGGCTGTCCCTCCGGCTCCCCAAAGCACAGGGACGAGGTGAGGGGCTTAGACCATGGCTGGGCAATGTTGTTTCTTACACCTGGGTGTGTGGCATTTTGTTGACCTGGCTACCCCACTTGGGATAGTTTTTCCACAGCAAGCACCTCTTGTTCGTCAGAAGCCGTTTTTGCCTCAGGGGTCTCCGGGCTGTGTTCGTTGCGGTTGAACTCCTGCTAGCAAAACCGCCGGGTTGAGGGAAGGGTTCAGACTGTGCCTGGGCCCTGTGGTCTCTTCCAGGTCAGTGTATGGCATTTCCTTCCCCATGCCACAGGCAACTGGGAGCATGTCTGCACGTGGAGAAAGACTTTCCCGTGGGAAGCCGGTTTTTGTCAAACGGGTCCCAGTGCTCTGCTCCTCTCTTTTCACTCCTGCTGCCAGAAGCCCAGGGAGGATGGGAGGGCTTAGAACATGGCTGGGCACTGTGGTTTCTTCCAGAAAAGTGGAGGGCATTTGCTTTACCTTGCCACAACCACTTGGGAGAGGGTCTGCACCTCAGGAAAACTGTCTCCGTGGGAAGCCGGCTTTTTGCAAAGGGGTCTCAGGGCCGTGTGCCTCGGCTGTCCCTCCGGCTCCCCAAAGCACAGGGACGAGGTGAGGGGCTTAGACCATGCCTGGGCAATGTTGTTTCTTACACCTCGGTGTGTGGCATTTTGTTGACCTGGCTACCCCACTTGGGATAGGTTTTCCACAGCAAGCGCCTATTGTTTGTCAGAAGCCGTTTTTGCCTCAGAGGTCTCCGGGCTGTGTTCGTTGGGTTTGAACTCCTGCTAGCAAAACCGCCGGGTTGAGGGAAGGGTTCAGACTGTGCCTGGGCCCTGTGGTCTCTTCCAGGTCAGTGTATGGCATTTCCTTCCCCTTGCCACAGGCACCTGGGAGCATGTCTGCACGTGGAGAAAGACTTTCCCGTGGGAAGCCGGTTTTTGTTAAACGGGTCCCAGTGCTCTGCTCCTCTCTTTTCACTCCTGCTGCCAGAAGCCCAGGGAGGATGGGAGGGCTTAGAACATGGCTGGGCACTGTGGTTTCTTCCAGAGAAGTGGAGGGCATTTGCGTTACCTTGCCACAACCACTTGTGAGAGGGTCTGCACCTCAGGAAAACTGTCTCCGTGGGAAGCCAGCATTTTGCAAAGGGGTCTCAGGGCCGTGGGCCTCGGATTACCCTCCAGCTCCCCAAAGCCCTGGGACGAGGTGAGGGGCTTAGACCATGCCTGGGCAATGTTGTTTCTTACACCTGGGTGTGTGGCATTTTGTTGACCTGGCTACCCCCACTTGGGATTGGTTTTCCACAGCAAGCTTCTATTGTTCGTCGGAAGCCGTTTTTGCCTCAGGGGTCTCCGGGCTGTGTTCCTTGGGGTTGAACTCCTGCTTGCAAAACCGCCGGGATGAGGGAAGGGTTCAGACTGTGCCTGGGCCCTGTGGTCTCTTCCAGGTAGTGTATGGCATTTCCTTCCCCTTGCCACAGGCACCTGGGAGCATGTCTGCACGTGGAGAAAGACTTTCCCGTGGGAAGCCGGTTTTTGTCAAACGGGTCCCTGTGCTCTGCTCCTCTCTTTTCACTCCTGCTGCCAGAAGCCCAGGGAGGATGGGAGGGCTTAGAACATGGCTGGGCACTGTGGTTACTTCCAGAGAAGGGGAGGGCATTTGCTTTACCTTGCCACAACCACTTGTGAGAGGGTCTGCACCTCAGGAAAACTGTCACTGTGGGAAGTCGGCTTTTTGCAAAGGGGTCTCAGGGCCATGGGCCTCGGCTGTCCCTCCGGCTCCCCAAAGCACAGGGACGAGGTGAGGGGCTTAGACCATGCCTGGGCAATGTTGTTTCTTACACCTGGGTGTGTGGCATTTTGTTGACCTGGCTACCCCACTTGGGATTGGTTTTCCACAGCAAGCACCTCTTGTTCGTCAGAAGGCGTTTTTGCCTCAGGGGACTCCGGGCTGTGTTCGGTGCGGTTGAACTCCTGCTAGCAAAACCGCCGGGTTGAGGGAAGGGTTCAGACTGTGCCTGGGCCCTGTGGTCTCTTCCATGTCAGTGTATGGCATTTCCTTCCCCTTGCCACAGGCACCTGGGAGCATGTCTGCACGTGGAGAAAGACTTTCCCGTGGGAAGCCGGTTTTTGTCAAACGGGTCCCAGTGCTCTGCTCCTCTCTTTTCACTCCTGCTGCCAGCAGCCCAGGGAGGATGGGAGGGCTTAGAACATGGCTGGGCACTGTGGTTTCTTCCAGAGAAGTGGAGGGCATTTGCTTTACCTTGCCACAACCACTTGGGAGAGGGTCTGCACCTCAGGAAAACTGTCTCCGTGGGAAGCCGGCTTTTTGCAAAGGGGTCTCAGGCCGTGGGCCTCGGCTCTCCCTCCGGCTCCCCAAAGCACAGGGACGAGGTGTGGGGCTTAGACCATGCCTGGGCAATGTTGTTTCTTACACCTGGGTGTGTGGCATTTTGTTGAGCTGGCTACCCCCACTTGGGATAGGTGTTCCACAGGAAGCACCTATTGTTCGTCGGAAGCCGTTTTTGCCCCAGGGGTCTCCGGGCTGTGTTCGTTGGGGTTGAACTCCTGCTAGCAAAACCGCCGGGTTGAGGGAAGGGTTCAGACTGTGCCTGGGCCCTGTGGTCTCTTCCAGGTCAGTGTATGGCATTTCCTTCCCCTTGCCACAGGCATCTGGGAGCATGTCTGCACGTGGAGAAAGACTTTCCCGTGGGAATCCGGTTTTTGTCAAACGGGTCCCAGTGCTCTGCTTCTCTCTTTTCACTCCTGCTGCCAGAAGCCCAGGGAGGATGGGAGGGCTTACAACATGGCTGGGCACTGTGGTTTCTTCCAGAGAAGTGGAGGGCATTTGCGTTACCTTGCCACAACCACTTGTGAGAGGGTCTGCACCTCAGGAAAACTTTCTCCATGGGAAGCTGGCATTTTGCAAAGGGGTCTCAGGGCCGTGGGCCTCGGATTACCCTCCAGCTCCCCAAAGCGCTGGGACGAGGTGAGGGGCTTAGACCATGCCTGGGCAATGTTGTTTCTTACACCTGGGTGTGTGGCATTTTGTTGAGCTGGCTACCCCCACTTGGGATAGGTGTTCCACAGGAAGCACCTATTGTTCGTCGGAAGCCGTTTTTGCTCCAGGGGTCTCCGGGCTGTGTTCGTTGGGGTTGAACTCCTGCTAGCAGAACCGCCGGGATGAGGGAAGGGTTCAGACTGTGCCTGGGCCCTGTGGTCTCTTCCAGGTCAGTGTATGGCATTTCCTTCCCCTTGCCACAGGCACCTGGGAACATGTCTGCACGTGGAGAAAGACTTTCCCGTGGGAAGCCGGTTTTTGTCAAACGGGTCCCAGTGCTCTGGTCCTCTCTTTTCACTCCTGCTGCCAGAAGCCCAGGGAGGATGGGTGGGCTTAGAACATGGCTGGGCAGTGTGGTTTCTTCCAGAGAAGTGGAGGGCATTTGCTTTACCTTGCCACAACCACTTGTGAGAGGGTCTGCACCTCAGGAAAACTGTCTCTGTGGGAAGTCGGCTTTTTGCAAAGGGGTCTCAGGGCCATGGGCCTCGGCTGTCCCTCCGGCTCCCCAAAGCACAGGGACGAGGTGAGGGGCTTAGACCATGGCTGGGCAATGTTGTTTCTTACACCTGGGTGTGTGGCATTTTGTTGACCTCGCTACCCCACTTGGGATAGTTTTTCCACAGCAAGCACCTCTTGTTCGTCAGAAGCCGTTTTTGCCTCAGGGGTCTCCGGGCTGTGTTCGTTGCGGTTGAACTCCTGCTAGCAAAACCGCCGGGTTGAGGGAAGGGTTCAGACTGTGCCTGGGCCCTGTGGTCTCTTCCAGGTCAGTGTATGGCATTTCCTTCCCCTTGCCACAGGCAACTGGGAGCATGTCTGCACGTAGAGAAAGACTTTCCCGTGGGAAGTCGGTTTTTGTCAAACGGGTCCCAGTGCTCTGCTCCTCTCTTTTCACTCCTGCTGCCAGAAGCCCAGGGAGGATGGGAGGGCTTAGAACATGGCTGGGCACTGTGGTTTCTTCCAGAAAAGTGGAGGGCTTTTGCTTTACCTTGCCACAACCACTTGGGAGAGGGTCTGCACCTCAGGAAAACTCTCTCCGTGGGAAGCCGGCTTTTTGCAAAGGGGTCTCAGGGCCGTGTGCCTCGGCTGTCCCTCCTGCTCCCCAAAGCACAGGGACGAGGTGAGGGGCTTAGACCATGCCTGGGCAATGTTGTTTCTTACACCTCGGTGTGTGGCATTTTGTTGACCTGGCTACCCCACTTGGGATAGGTTTTCCACAGCAAGCGCCTATTGTTCGTCAGAAGCCGTTTTTGCCTCAGGGGTCTCCGGGCTGTGTTCGTTGGTTTTGAACTCCTGCTAGCAAAACCGCCGGGTTGAGGGAAGGGTTCAGACTGTGCCTGGGCCCTGTGGTCTCTTCCAGGTCAGTGTATGGCATTTCCTTCCCCTTGCCACAGGCACCTGGGAGCATGTCTGCACGTGGAGAAAGACTTTCCCGTGGGAAGCCGGTTTTTGTCAAACGGGTCCCAGTGCTCTGCTCCTCTCTTTTCACTCCTGCTGCCAGAAGCCCAGGGAGGATGGGAGGGCTTAGAACATGGCTGGGCACTGTGGTTTCTTCCAGAGAAGTGGAGGGCATTTGCGTTACCTTGCCACAACCACTTGTGAGAGGGTCTGCACCTCAGGAAAACTGTCTCCGTGGGAAGCCAGCATTTTGCAAAGGGGTCTCAGGGCCGTGGGCCTCGGATTACCCTCCAGCTCCCCAAAGCCCTGGGACGAGGTGAGGGGCTTAGACCATGCCTGGGCAATGTTGTTTCTTACACCTGGGTGTGTGGCATTTTGTTGACCTGGCTACCCCCACTTGGAATTGGTTTTCCACAGCAAGCGCCTATTGTTCGTCGGAAGCCGTTTTTGCCTCAGGGGTCTCCGGGCTGTGTTCCTTGGGGTTGAACTCCTGCTGGCAAAACCGCCGGGATGAGGGAAGGGTTCAGACTGTGCCTGGGCCCTGTGGTCTCTTCCAGGTCAGTGTATGGCATTTCCTTCCCCTTGCCACAGGCAACTGGGAGCATGTCTGCACGTGGAGAAAGACTTTCCCGTGGGAATCCGGTTTTTGTCAAACGGGTCCCAGTGCTCTGGTCCTCTCTTTTTACTCCTGCTGCCAGAAGCCCAGGGAGGATGGGAGGGCTTACAATATGGCTGGGCACTGTGGTTTCTTCCAGAGAAGTGGAGGGCATTTGCTTTACCTTGCCACAACCACTTGTGAGAGGGTCTGCACCTCAGGAAAACTGTTTCCGTGGGAAGCCGGCTTTTTGCAAAGGGGTCTCAGGCCGTGGGCCTCGGCTGTCCCTCCGGCTCCCCAAAGCACAGGGACGAGGAGAGGGGCTTAGACCATGCCTGAGCAATGTTGTTTCCTACACCTGGGTGTGTAGCATTTTGTTGTCCTGGCTACCCCCACTTGGAATAGTTTTTCCACAGCACCTCTTGTTCGTCGGAAGCCGTTTTTGCCTCAGGGGTCTCCGGGCTGTGTTCGTTGGGGTTGAACTCCTGCTAGCAAAAATGCCGGGTTGAGGGAAGGGTTCAGACTGTGCCTGGGCCCTGTGGTCTCTTCCAGGTCAGTGTATGGCATTTCCTTCCCCTTGCCACAGGCAACTGGGAGCATGTCTGCAGGTGGAGAAAGACTTTCCCGTGGGAAGCCGGTTTTTGTCAAACGGGTCCCAGTGCTCTGCTCCTCTCTTTTCACTCCTGCTGCCAGAAGCCCAGGGAGGATGGGAGGGCTTAGATCATGGCTGGGCACTGTGGTTTCTTCCAGAAAAGTGGAGGGCATTTGCTTTACCTTGCCACAACTACTTGGGTGAGGGTTTGCACCTCAGGAAAACTGTCTCCGTGTGAAGCCGGCTTTTTGAAAAGGGGCCTCAGGCCGTGGGCCTCGGCTGTCCCTCCGGCTCCCCAAAGCACAGGGACGAGTTGAGGGGCTTAGTCCATGCCTGGGCAATGTTGTTTCTTACACCTGGGTGTGTGGCATTTTGTTGACCTGGCTACCCCACTTGGGATAGGTTTTCCACAGCAGGCGCCTATTGTTCGTCAGAAGCCGTTTTTGCCTCAGGGGTCTCCGGGCTGTGTTCGTTGGGGTTGAACTCCTGCTAGCAAAACCGCCGGGTTGAGGGAAGGGTTCAGACTGTGCCTGGGCCCTGTGGTCTCTTCCAGGTCAGTGTATGGCATTTCCTTCCCCTTGCCACAGGCACCTGGGAGCATGTCTGCACGTGGAGAAAGACTTTCCCGTGGGAAGCAGGTTTTTGTCAAACGGGTCCCAGTGCTCTGCTTCTCTCTTTTCACTCCTGCTGCCAGAAGCCCAGGGAGGATGGGAGGGCTTAGAACATGGCTGGGCACTGTGGTTTCTTCCAGAGAAGTGGAGGGCATTTGCGTTACCTTGCCACAACCACTTGTGAGAGGGTCTGCACCTCAGGAAAACTTTCTCCGTGGGAAGCCGCCATTTTGCAAAGGGGTCTCAGGGCCGTGGGCCTCGGATTACCCTCCAGCTCCCCAAAGCGCTGGGACGAGGTGAGGGGCTTAGACCATGCTTGGGCAATGTTGTATCTTACACCTGGGTGTGTGGCATTTTGTTGAGCTGGCTACACCCACTTGGGATAGGTGTTCCACAGGAAGCACTTATTTTTCGTCGGAAGCCGTTTTTGCCTCAGGGGTCTCCGGGCTGTGTTCGTTGGGGTTGAACTCCTGCTAGCAAAACCGCCGGGTTGAGGGAAGGGTTCAGACTGTGCCTGGGCCCTGTGGTCTCTTCCAGGTCAGTGTATGGCATTTCCTTCCCCTTGCCATAGGCACCTGGGAGCATGTCTGCACGTGGAGAAAGACTTTCCCGTGGGAAGCCGGTTTTTATCAAACGGGTCCCCGTGCTCTGCTCCTCTCTTTTCACTCCTGCTGCCAGAAGCCCAGGGAGGATGGGAGGGTTTAGAACATGGCTGGGCACTGTGGTTTCTTCCAGAGAAGTGGAGGGCATTTGCTTTACCTTGCCACAACCACTTGTGAGAGGGTCTGCACCTCAGGAAAACTGTCTCCGTGGGAAGCCGGCTTTTTGCAAAGGGGTCTCAGGGCCGTGGGCCTCGGCTGTCCCTCCGGCTCCCCAAAGCACTGGGACGGTGTGAGGGGCGTAGACCATGGCTGGGCAATGTTGTTTCTTACACCTGGGTGTGTGGCATTTTGTTGACCTGGCTACCCCCACTTGGGATTGGTTTTCCACAGCAAGCGCCTATTGTTCGTCGGAAGCCGTTTTTGCCTCAGGAGTCTCCGGGCTGTGTTCCTAGGGTTGAACTCCTGCTAGCAAAACCGCCGGGATGAGGGAAGGGTTCAGACTGTGCCTGGGCCCTGTGGTCTCTTCCAGGTCAGTGTATGGCATTTCCTTCCCCTTGCCACAGGCACCTGGGAGCATGTCTGCACGTGGAGAAAGACTTTCCCGTGGGAAGCCGGTTTTTGTCAAACGGGTCCCAGTGCTCTACTCCTCTCTTTTCACTCCTGCTGCCAGAAGCCCAGGGAGGATGGGAGGGCTTAGAACATGGCTGGGCACTGTGGTTTCTTCCAGAGAAGTGGAGGGCATTTGCGTTACCTTGCCACAACCACTTGTGAGAGGGTCTGCACCTCAGGAAAACTTTCTCCGTGGGAAGCCGGCATTTTGCAAAGGGGTCTCAGGGCCGTGGGCCTCGGATTACCCTCCAGCTCCCCAAAGCGCTGGGACGAGGTGAGGGGCTTAGACCATGCCTGGGCAATGTTGTTTCTTACACCTGGGTGTGTGGCATTTTGTTGAGCTGGCTACCCCCACTTGGGATAGGTGTTCCACAGGAAGCACTTATTGTTCGTCGGAAGCCGTTTTTGCCTCAGGGGTCTCCGGGCTGTGCTCGTTGCGGTTGAACTCCTGCTGGCAAAACCGCCGGGTTGAGGGAAGGGTTAAGACTGTGCTTGTGCCCTGTGGTCTCTTCCAGGTCAGTGTATGGCATTTCCTTCCCCTTGCCATAGGCACCTGGGAGCATGTCTGCACGTGGAGAAAGACTTTCCCGTGGGAAGCCGGTTTTTGTCAAACGGGTCCCAGTGCTCTGCTCCTCTCTTTTCACTCCTGCTGCCAGAAGCCCAGGGAGGACGGGAGGGCTTAGAACATGGCTGGGCACTGTGGTTTCTTCCAGAGAAGTGGAGGGCATTTGCTTTACCTTGCCACAACCACTTGGAAGAGGGTCTGCACCTCAGGAAAACTGTCTCCGTGGGAAGCCGGCTTTTTGCAAAGGGGTCTCAGGCCGTGGGCCTCGGCTGTCCCTCCGGCTCCCCAAAGCACAGGGACGAGGTGAGGGGCTTACACCATGCCTGGGCAATGTTGTTTCTTACACCTTGGTGTGTGGCATTTTGTTGAGCTGGCTACCCCCACTTGGGATAGGTGTTCCACAGGAAGCACCTATTGTTCGTCGGAAGCCGTTTTTGCCCCAGGGGTCTCCGGGCTGTGTTCGTTGGGGTTGAACTCCTGCTAGCAAAACCGCCGGGTTGAGGGAAGGGTTAAGACTGTGCTTGTGCCCTGTGGTCTCTTCCAGGTCAGTGTATGGCATTTCCTTCCCCTTGCCATAGGCACCTGGGAGCATGTCTGCACCTGGAGAAAGACTTTCCCGTGGGAAGCCGGTTTTTGTCAAACGGGTCCCAGTGCTCTACTCCTCTCTTTTCACTCCTGCTGCCAGAAGCCCAGGGAGGATGGGAGGGCTTAGAACATGGCTGGGCACTGTGGTTTCTTCCAGAGAAGTGGAGGGCATTTGCTTTACCTTGCCACAACCACTTGTGAGAGGGTCTGCACCTCAGGAAAACTGTCTCCGTGTGAAGCCGGCTTTTTGCAAAGGGGTCTCAGGCCGTGGGCCTCGGCTGTCCCTCCGGCTCCCCAAAGCACAGGGACGAGGTGAGGGGCTTAGACCATGGCTGGGCAATGTTGTTTCTTACACCTGGGTGTGTGGCATTTTGTTGACCTGGCTACCCCACTTGGGATAGGTTTTCCACAGCAAGCGCCTATTGTTCGTCAGAAGCCGTTTTTGCCTCAGGGGTCTCCGGGCTGTGTTCCTTGGGGTTGAACTCCTGCTAGCAAAACCGCCGGGTTGAGGGAAGGGTTCAGACTGTGCCTGGGCCCTGTGGTCTCTTCCAGGTCAGTGTATGGCATTTCCTTCCCCTTGCCACAGGCACCTGGGAGCATGTCTGCACGTGGAGAAAGACTTTCCCGTGGGAATCCGGTTTTTGTCAAACGGGTCCCAGTGC
Source organism: Ursus arctos (assembly GCF_023065955.2). Classification (NCBI taxonomy): domain Eukaryota; kingdom Metazoa; phylum Chordata; class Mammalia; order Carnivora; family Ursidae; genus Ursus; species Ursus arctos. The sequence goes on along the minus strand of NW_026622763.1, from coordinate 670,345 downwards.
TCTGCTCCTCTCTTTTCACTCCTGCTGCCAGAAGCCCAGGGAGGATGGGAGGGCTTACAACATGGCTGGGCACTGTGGTTTCTTCCAGAGAAGTGGAGGGCATTTGCGTTACCTTGCCACAACCACTTGTGAGAGGGTCTGCACCTCAGGAAAACTTTCTCCGTGGGAAGCTGGCATTTTGCAAAGGGGTCTCAGGGCCGTGGGCCTCGGATTACCCTCCAGCTCCCCAAAGCGCTGGGACGAGGTGAGGGGCTTAGACCATGCCTGGGCAATGTTGTTTCTTACACCTGGGTGTGTGGCATTTTGTTGAGCTGGCTACCCCCACTTGGGATAGGTGTTCCACAGGAAGCACCTATTGTTCGTCGGAAGCCGTTTTTGCTCCAGGGGTCTCCGGGCTGTGTTCGTTGGGGTTGAACTCCTGCTAGCAGAACCGCCGGGATGAGGGAAGGGTTCAGACTGTGCCTGGGCCCTGTGGTCTCTTCCAGGTCAGTGTATGGCATTTCCTTCCCCTTGCCACAGGCACCTGGGAACATGTCTGCACGTGGAGAAAGACTTTACCGTGGGAAGCCGGTTTTTGTCAAACGGGTCCCAGTGCTCTGGTCCTCTCTTTTCACTCCTGCTGCCAGAAGCCCAGGGAGGATGGGTGGGCTTAGAACATGGCTGGGCAGTGTGGTTTCTTCCAGAGAAGTGGAGGGCATTTGCTTTACCTTGCCACAACCACTTGTGAGAGGGTCTGCACCTCAGGAAAACTGTCTCTTTGGGAAGTCGGCTTTTTGCAAAGGGGTCTCAGGGCCATGGGCCTCGGCTGTCCCTCCGGCTCCCCAACGCACAGGGACGAGGTGAGGGGCTTAGACCATGGCTGGGCAATGTTGTTTCTTACACCTGGGTGTGTGGCATTTTGTTGACCTAGCTACCCCACTTGGGATAGTTTTTCCACAGCAAGGACCTCTTGTTCGTCAGAAGCCGTTTTTGCCTCAGGGGTCTCCGGGCTGTGTTCGTTGCGGTTGAACTCCTGCTAGCAAAACCGCCGGGTTGAGGGAAGGGTTCAGACTGTGCCTGGGCCCTGTGGTCTCTTCCAGGTCAGTGTATGGCATTTCCTTCCCCTTGCCATAGGCACCTGGGAGCATGTCTGCACGTGGAGAAAGACTTTCCCGTGGGAAGCCGGTTTTTGTCAAACGGGTCCCAGTGCTCTGCTCCTCTCTTTTCACTCCTTCTGCCAGAAGCCCAGGGAGGATGGGAGGGCTTAGATCATGGCTGGGCACTGTGGTTTCTTCCAGAAAAGTGGAGGGCATTTGCTTTACCTTGCCACAACTACTTGGGTGAGGGTTTGCACCTCAGGAAAACTGTCTCCGTGTGAAGCCGGCTTTTTGAAAAGGGGCCTCAGGCCGTGGGCCTCGGCTGTCCCTCCGGCTCCCCAAAGCACAGGGACGAGTTGAGGGGCTTAGTCCATGCCTGGGCAATGTTGTTTCTTACACCTGGGTGTGTGGCATTTTGTTGACCTGGCTACCCCACTTGGGATAGGTTTTCCACAGCTGGCGCCTATTGTTCGTCAGAAGCCGTTTTTGCCTCAGGGGTCTCCGGGCTGTGTTCGTTGGGGTTGAACTCCTGCTAGCAAAACCGCCGGGTTGAGGGAAGGGTTCAGACTGTGCCTGGGCCCTGTGGTCTCTTCCAGGTCAGTGTATGGCATTTCCTTCCCCTTGCCACAGGCACCTGGGAGCATGTCTGCACGTGGAGAAAGACTTTCCCGTGGGAAGCCGGTTTTTGTCAAACGGGTCCCAGTGCTCTGCTTCTCTCTTTTCACTCCTGCTGCCAGAAGCCCAGGGAGGATGGGAGGGCTTAGAACATGGCTGGGCACTGTGGTTTCTTCCAGAGAAGTGGAGGGCATTTGCGTTACCTTGCCACAACCACTTGTGAGAGGGTCTGCACCTCAGGAAAACTTTCTCCGTGGGAAGCCGGCATTTTGCAAAGGGGTCTCAGGGCCGTGGGCCTCGGATTACCCTCCAGCTCCCCAAAGCGCTGGGACGAGGTGTGGGGCTTAGACCATGCCTGGGCAATGTTGTTTCTTACACCTGGGTGTGTGGCATTTTGTTGAGCTGGCTACCCCCACTTGGGATAGGTGTTCCACAGGAAGCACTTATTTTTCGTCGGAAGCCGTTTTTGCCCCAGGGGTCTCCGGGCTGTGTTCGTTGGGGTTGAACTCCTGCTGGCAAAACCGCCGGGATGAGGGAAGGGTTAAGACTGTGCCTGGGCCCTGTGTTCTCTTCCAGGTCAGTGTATGGCATTTCCTTCCCCTTGCCATAGGCACCTGGGAGCATGTCTGCACGTGGAGAAAGACTTTCCCGTGGGAAGCCGGTTTTTGTCAAACGGGTCCCAGTGCTCTACTCCTCTCTTTTTACTCCTGCTGCCAGAAGCCCAGGGAGGATGGGAGGGCTTAGAACATGGCTGGGCAGTGTGGTTTCTTCCAGAGAAGTGGAGGGCATTTGCTTTACCTTGCCACAACCACTTGTGAGAGGGTCTGCACCTCCGGAAAACTGTCTCCGTGGGAAGCAGGCTTTTTGCAAATGGGTCTCAGGGCCGTGGGCCTCGGCTGTCCCTCCGGCTCCCCAAAGCACAGGGACGAGGTGAGGGGCGTAGACCATGGCTGTGCAATGTTGTTTCTTACACCTGGGTGTGTGGGATTTTGTTGAGCTGGCTACCCCCACTTGGGATTGGTTTTCCACAGCAAGCGCCTATTGTTCGTCGGAAGCCGTTTTTGCCTCAGGGGTCTCCGGGCTGTGTTCCGTGGGGTTGAACTCCTGCTAGCAAAACCGCCGGGATGAGGGAAGGGTTCAGACTGTGCCTGGGCCCTGTGGTCTCTTCCAGGTCAGTGTATGGCATTTCCTTCCCCTTGCCACAGGCACCTGGGAACATGTCTACACGTGGAGAAAGACTTTCCCGTGGGAAGCCGGTTTTTGACAAACGGGTCCCTGTGCTCTGCTCCTCTCTTTTCACTCCTGCTGCCAGAAGCCCAGGGAGGATGGGAGGGCTTAGAACATGGCTGGGCACTGTGGTTACTTCCAGAGAAGGGGAGGGCATTTGCATTACCTTGCCACAACCACTTGTGAGAGGGTCTGCACCTCAGGAAAACTGTCTCTGTGGGAAGTCGGCTTTTTGCAAAGGGGTCTCAGCGCCATGTGCCTCGGCTGTCCCTCCGGCTCCCCAAAGCACAGGGACGAGGTGAGGGGCTTAGACCATGCCTGGGCAATGTTGTTTCTTACACCTGGGTGTGTGGCATTTTGTTGACCTGGCTACCCCACTTGGGATACGTTTTCCACAGCAAGCGCCTATTGTTCGTCAGAAGCCGTTTTTGCCTCAGGGGTCTCCGGGCTGTGTTCGTTGGGGTTGAACTCCTGCTAGCAAAACCGCCGGGTTGAGGGAAGGGTTCAGACTGTGCCTGGGCCCTGTGGTCTCTTCCAGGTCAGTGTATGGCATTTCCTTCCCCTTGCCATAGGCACCTGGGAGCATGTCTGCACCTGGAGAAAGACTTTCCCGTGGGAAGCCGGTTTTTGTCAAACGGGTCCCCGTGCTCTGCTCCTCTCTTTTCACTCCTGCTGCCAGAAGCCCAGGGAGGATGGGAGGGCTTACAACATGGCTGGGCACTGTGGTTTCTTCCAGAGAAGTGGAGGGCATTTGCGTTACCTTGCCACAACCACTTGTGAGAGGGTCTGCACCTCAGGAAAACTTTCTCCGTGGGAAGCTGGCATTTTGCAAAGGGGTCTCAGGGCCGTGGGCCTCGGATTACCCTCCAGCTCCCCAAAGCGCTGGGACGAGGTGAGGGGCTTAGACCATGCCTGGGCAATGTTGTTTCTTACACCTGGGTGTGTGGCATTTTGTTGAGCTGGCTACCCCCACTTGGGATAGGTGTTCCACAGGAAGCACCTATTGTTCGTCGGAAGCCGTTTTTGCTCCAGGGGTCTCCGGGCTGTGTTCGTTGGGGTTGAACTCCTGCTAGCAGAACCGCCGGGATGAGGGAAGGGTTCAGACTGTGCCTGGGCCCTGTGGTCTCTTCCAGGTCAGTGTATGGCATTTCCTTCCCCTTGCCACAGGCACCTGGGAACATGTCTGCACGTGGAGAAAGACTTTACCGTGGGAAGCCGGTTTTTGTCAAACGGGTCCCAGTGCTCTGGTCCTCTCTTTTCACTCCTGCTGCCAGAAGCCCAGGGAGGATGGGTGGGCTTAGAACATGGCTGGGCAGTGTGGTTTCTTCCAGAGAAGTGGAGGGCATTTGCTTTACCTTGCCACAACCACTTGTGAGAGGGTCTGCACCTCAGGAAAACTGTCTCTGTGGGAAGTCGGCTTTTTGCAAAGGGGTCTCAGGGCCATGGGCCTCGGCTGTCCCTCCGGCTCCCCAAAGCACAGGGACGAGGTGAGGGGCTTAGACCATGGCTGGGCAATGTTGTTTCTTACACCTGGGTGTGTGGCATTTTGTTGACCTAGCTACCCCACTTGGGATAGTTTTTCCACAGCAAGCACCTCTTGTTCGTCAGAAGCCGTTTTTGCCTCAGGGGTCTCCGGGCTGTGTTCGTTGCGGTTGAACTCCTGCTAGCAAAACCGCCGGGTTGAGGGAAGGGTTCAGACTGTGCCTGGGCCCTGTGGTCTCTTCCAGGTCAGTGTATGGCATTTCCTTCCCCTTGCCACAGGCAACTGGGAGCATGTCTGCACGTAGAGAAAGACTTTCCCGTGGGAAGCCGGTTTTTGTCAAACGGGTCCCAGTGCTCTGCTCCTCTCTTTTCACTCCTGCTGCCAGAAGCCCAGGGAGGATGGGAGGGCTTAGATCATGGCTGGGCACTGTGGTTTCTTCCAGAAAAGTGGAGGGCATTTGCTTTACCTTGCCACAACTACTTGGGTGAGGGTTTGCACCTCAGGAAAACTGTCTCCGTGTGAAGCCGGCTTTTTGAAAAGGGGCCTCAGGCCGTGGGCCTCGGCTGTCCCTCCGGCTCCCCAAAGCACAGGGACGAGTTGAGGGGCTTAGTCCATGCCTGGGCAATGTTGTTTCTTACACCTGGGTGTGTGGCATTTTGTTGACCTGGCTACCCCACTTGGGATAGGTTTTCCACAGCTGGCGCCTATTGTTCGTCAGAAGCCGTTTTTGCCTCAGGGGTCTCCGGGCTGTGTTCGTTGGGTTTGAACTCCTGCTAGCAAAACCGCCGGGTTGAGGGAAGGGTTCAGACTGTGCCTGGGCCCTGTGGTCTCTTCCAGGTCAGTGTATGGCATTTCCTTCCCCTTGCCACAGGCACCTGGGAGCATGTCTGCACGTGGAGAAAGACTTTCCCGTGGGAAGCCGGTTTTTGTCAAACGGGTCCCAGTGCTCTGCTTCTCTCTTTTCACTCCTGCTGCCAGAAGCCCAGGGAGGATGGGAGGGCTTAGAACATGGCTGGGCACTGTGGTTTCTTCCAGAGAAGTGGAGGGCATTTGCGTTACCTTGCCACAACCACTTGTGAGAGGGTCTGCACCTCAGGAAAACTTTCTCCGTGGGAAGCCGGCATTTTGCAAAGGGGTCTCAGGGCCGTGGGCCTCGGATTACCCTCCAGCTCCCCAAAGCGCTGGGACGAGGTGTGGGGCTTAGACCATGCCTGGGCAATGTTGTTTCTTACACCTGGGTGTGTGGCATTTTGTTGAGCTGGCTACCCCCACTTGGGATAGGTGTTCCACAGGAAGCACTTATTTTTCGTCGGAAGCCGTTTTTGCCCCAGGGGTCTCCGGGCTGTGTTCGTTGGGGTTGAACTCCTGCTGGCAAAACCGCCGGGATGAGGGAAGGGTTAAGACTGTGCCTGGGCCCTGTGTTCTCTTCCAGGTCAGTGTATGGCATTTCCTTCCCCTTGCCATAGGCACCTGGGAGCATGTCTGCACGTGGAGAAAGACTTTCCCGTGGGAAGCCGGTTTTTGTCAAACGGGTCCCAGTGCTCTACTCCTCTCTTTTTACTCCTGCTGCCAGAAGCCCAGGGAGGATGGGAGGGCTTAGAACATGGCTGGGCAGTGTGGTTTCTTCCAGAGAAGTGGAGGGCATTTGCTTTACCTTGCCACAACCACTTGTGAGAGGGTCTGCACCTCCGGAAAACTGTCTCCGTGGGAAGCAGGCTTTTTGCAAATGGGTCTCAGGGCCGTGGGCCTCGGCTGTCCCTCCGGCTCCCCAAAGCACTGGGACGGTGTGAGGGGCGTAGACCATGGCTGGGCAATGTTGTTTCTTACACCTGGGTGTGTGGCATTTTGTTGACCTGGCTACCCCCACTTGGGATTGGTTTTCCACAGCAAGCGCCTATTGTTCGTCGGAAGCCGTTTTTGCCTCAGGAGTCTCCGGGCTGTGTTCCTAGGGTTGAACTCCTGCTAGCAAAACCGCCGGGATGAGGGAAGGGTTCAGACTGTGCCTGGGCCCTGTGGTCTCTTCCAGGTCAGTGTATGGCATTTCCTTCCCCTTGCCACAGGCACCTGGGAGCATGTCTGCACGTGGAGAAAGACTTTCCCGTGGGAAGCCGGTTTTTGTCAAACGGGTCCCAGTGCTCTACTCCTCTCTTTTCACTCCTGCTGCCAGAAGCCCAGGGAGGATGGGAGGGCTTAGAACATGGCTGGGCACTGTGGTTTCTTCCAGAGAAGTGGAGGGCATTTGCGTTACCTTGCCACAACCACTTGTGAGAGGGTCTGCACCTCAGGAAAACTTTCTCCGTGGGAAGCCGGCATTTTGCAAAGGGGTCTCAGGGCCGTGGGCCTCGGATTACCCTCCAGCTCCCCAAAGCGCTGGGACGAGGTGAGGGGCTTAGACCATGCCTGGGCAATGTTGTTTCTTACACCTGGGTGTGTGGCATTTTGTTGAGCTGGCTACCCCCACTTGGGATAGGTGTTCCACAGGAAGCACTTATTGTTCGTCGGAAGCCGTTTTTGCCCCAGGGGTCTCCGGGCTGTGTTCGTTGGGGTTGAACTCCTGCTGGCAAAACCGCCGGGATGAGGGAAGGGTTAAGACTGTGCTTGTGCCCTGTGGTCTCTTCCAGGTCAGTGTATGGCATTTCCTTCCCCTTGCCATAGGCACCTGGGAGCATGTCTGCACGTGGAGAAAGACTTTCCGTGGGAAGCCGGTTTTTGTCAAACGGGTCCCAGTCCTCTACTCCTCTCTTTTCACTCCTGCTGCCAGAAGCCCAGGGAGGATGGGAGGGCTTAGAACATGGCTGGGCACTGTGGTTTCTTCCAGAAAAGTGGAGGGCATTTGTTTTACCTTGCCACAACCACTTGTGACAGGGTCTGCACCTCAGGAAAACTGTCTCCGTGGGAAGCAGGCTTTTTGCAAAGGGTTCTCAGGGCCGTGGGCCTCGGCTGTCCCTCCGGCTCCCCAAAGCACAGGGACGAGGTGAGGGGCGTAGACCATGGCTGGGCAATGTTGTTTCTTACACCTGGGTGTGTGGCATTTTGTTGACCTGGCTACCCCCACTTGGGATTGGTTTTCCACAGCAAGCGCCTATTGTTCGTCGGAAGCCGTTTTTGCCTCAGGGGTCTCCGGGCTGTGCTCGTTGCGGTTGAACTCCTGCTAGCAAAACCGCCGGGTTGAGGGAAGGGTTCAGACTGTGCCTAGGCCCTGTGGTCTCTTCCAGGTCAGTGTATGGCATTTCCTTCCCCTTGCCACAGGCACCTGGGAGCATGTCTGCACGTGGAGAAAGACTTTCCCGTGGGAAGCCGGTTTTTGTTAAACGGGTCCCAGTGCTCTGCTCCTCTCTTTTCACTCCTGCTGCCAGAAGCCCAGGGAGGATGGGAGGGCTTAGAACATGGCTGGGCACTGTGGTTTCTTCCAGAGAAGTGGAGGGCATTTGCTTTACCTTGCCACAACCACTTGGAAGAGGGTCTGCACCTCAGGAAAACTGTCTCCGTGGGAAGCCGGCTTTTTGCAAAGGGGTCTCAGGCCGTGGGCCTCGGCTGTCCCTCCGGCTCCCCAAAGCACAGGGACGACGTGAGGGGCTTACACCATGCCTGGGCAATGTTGTTTCTTACACCTGGGTGTGTGGCATTTTGTTGAGCTGGCTACCCCCACTTGGGATAGGTGTTCCACAGCAAGCACCTATTGTTCGTCGGAAGCCGTTTTTGCCCCAGGGGTCTCCGGGCTGTGTTCGTTGGGGTTGAACTCCTGCTGGCACAACCGCCGGGATGAGGGAAGGGTTCAGACTGTGCCTGGGCCCTGTGGTCTCTTCCAGGTCAGGGTATGGCATTTCCTTCCCCTTGCCATAGGCACCTGGGAGCATGTCTGCACGTGGAGAAAGACTTTCCCGTGGGAAGCCGGTTTTTGTCAAACGGGTCCCAGTGCTCTACTCCTCTCTTTTCACTCCTGCTTCCAGAAGCCCAGGGAGGATGGGAGGGCTTAGAACATGGCTGGGCACTGTGGTTTCTTCCAGAGAAGTGGAGGGCATTTGCTTTACCTTGCCACAACCACTTGTGAGAGGGTCTGCACCTCAGGAAAACTGTCTCCGTGTGAAGCCGGCTTTTTGCAAAGGGGTCTCAGGCCGTGGGCCTCGGCTGTCCCTCCGGCTCCCCAAAGCACAGGGACGAGGTGAGGGGCTTAGACCATGGCTGGGCAATGTTGTTTCTTACACCTGGGTGTGTGGCATTTTGTTGACCTGGCTACCCCACTTGGGATAGGTTTTCCACAGCAAGCGCCTATTGTTCGTCAGAAGCCGTTTTTGCCTCAGGGGTCTCCGGGCTGTGTTCCTTGGGGTTGAACTCCTGCTAGCAAAACCGCCGGGTTGAGGGAAGGGTTCAGACTGTTCCTGGGCCCTGTGGTCTCTTCCAGGTCAGTGTATGGCATTTCCTTCCCCTTGCCACAGGCACCTGGGAGCATGTCTGCACGTGGAGAAAGACTTTCCCGTGGGAATCCGGTTTTTGTCAAACGGGTCCCAGTGCTCTGCTCCTCTCTTTTCACTCCTGCTGCCAGAAGCCCAGGGAGGATGGGAGGGCTTACAACATGGCTGGGCACTGTGGTTTCTTCCAGAGAAGTGGAGGGCATTTGCGTTACCTTGCCACAACCACTTGTGAGAGGGTCTGCACCTCAGGAAAACTTTCTCCGTGGGAAGCTGGCATTTTGCAAAGGGGTCTCAGGGCCGTGGGCCTCGGATTACCCTCCAGCTCCCCAAAGCGCTGGGACGAGGTGAGGGGCTTAGACCATGCCTGGGCAATGTTGTTTCTTACACCTGGGTGTGTGGCATTTTGTTGAGCTGGCTACCCCCACTTGGGATAGGTGTTCCACAGGAAGCACCTATTGTTCGTCGGAAGCCGTTTTTGCTCCAGGGGTCTCCGGGCTGTGTTCGTTGGGGTTGAACTCCTGCTAGCAGAACCGCCGGGATGAGGGAAGGGTTCAGACTGTGCCTGGGCCCTGTGGTCTCTTCCAGGTCAGTGTATGGCATTTCCTTCCCCTTGCCACAGGCACCTGGGAACATGTCTGCACGTGGAGAAAGACTTTACCGTGGGAAGCCGGTTTTTGTCAAACGGGTCCCAGTGCTCTGGTCCTCTCTTTTCACTCCTGCTGCCAGAAGCCCAGGGAGGATGGGTGGGCTTAGAACATGGCTGGGCATTGTGGTTTCTTCCAGAGAAGTGGAGGGCATTTGCTTTACCTTGCCACAACCACTTGTGAGAGGGTCTGCACCTCAGGAAAACTGTCTCTGTGGGAAGTCGGCTTTTTGCAAAGGGGTCTCAGGGCCATGGGCCTCGGCTGTCCCTCCGGCTCCCCAAAGCACAGGGACGAGGTGAGGGGCTTAGACCATGGCTGGGCAATGTTGTTTCTTACACCTGGGTGTGTGGCATTTTGTTGACCTAGCTACCCCACTTGGGATAGTTTTTCCACAGCAAGCACCTCTTTTTCGTCAGAAGCCGTTTTTGCCTCAGGGGTCTCCGGGCTGTGTTCGTTGCGGTTGAACTCCTGCTAGCAAAACCGCCGGGTTGAGGGAAGGGTTCAGACTGTGCCTGGGCCCTGTGGTCTCTTCCAGGTCAGGGTATGGCATTTCCTTCCCCTTGCCATAGGCACCTGGGAGCATGTCTGCACGTGGAGAAAGACTTTCCCGTGGGAATCCGGTTTTTGTCAAACGGGTCCCAGTGCTCTACTCCTCTCTTTTCACTCCTGCTGCCAGAAGCCCAGGGAGGATGGGAGGGCTTAGAACATGGCTGGGCACTGTGGTTTCTTCCAGAGAAGTGGAGGGCATTTGCTTTACCTTGCCACAACCACTTGTGAGAGGGTCTGCACCTCAGGAAAACTGTCTCCGTGTGAAGCCGGCTTTTTGCAAAGGGGTCTCAGGCCGTGGGCCTCGGCTGTCCCTCCGGCTCCCCAAAGCACAGGGACGAGGTGAGGGGCTTAGACCATGGCTGGGCAATGTTGTTTCTTACACCTGGGTGTGTGGCATTTTGTTGACCTGGCTACCCCACTTGGGATAGGTTTTCCACAGCAAGCGCCTATTGTTCGTCAGAAGCCGTTTTTGCCTCAGGGGTCTCCGGGCTGTGTTCCTTGGGGTTGAACTCCTGCTAGCAAAACCGCCGGGTTGAGGGAAGGGTTCAGACTGTGCCTGGGCCCTGTGGTCTCTTCCAGGTCAGTGTATGGCATTTCCTTCCCCTTGCCACAGGCACCTGGGAGCATGTCTGCACGTGGAGAAAGACTTTCCCGTGGGAATCCGGTTTTTGTCAAACGGGTCCCAGTGCTCTGCTCCTCTCTTTTCACTCCTGCTGCCAGAAGCCCAGGGAGGATGGGAGGGCTTACAACATGGCTGGGCACTGTGGTTTCTTCCAGAGAAGTGGAGGGCATTTGCGTTACCTTGCCACAACCACTTGTGAGAGGGTCTGCACCTCAGGAAAACTTTCTCCGTGGGAAGCTGGCATTTTGCAAAGGGGTCTCAGGGCCGTGGGCCTCGGATTACCCTCCAGCTCCCCAAAGCGCTGGGACGAGGTGAGGGGCTTAGACCATGCCTGGGCAATGTTGTTTCTTACACCTCGGTGTGTGGCATTTTGTTGACCTGGCTACCCCACTTGGGATAGGTTTTCCACAGCAAGCGCCTATTGTTCGTCAGAAGCCGTTTTTGCCTCAGGGGTCTCCGGGCTGTGTTCGTTGGTTTTGAACTCCTGCTAGCAAAACCGCCGGGTTGAGGGAAGGGTTCAGACTGTGCCTGGGCCCTGTGGTCTCTTCCAGGTCAGTGTATGGCATTTCCTTCCCCTTGCCACAGGCACCTGGGAGCATGTCTGCACGTGGAGAAAGACTTTCCCGTGGGAAGCCGGTTTTTGTCAAACGGGTCCCAGTGCTCTGCTCCTCTCTTTTCACTCCTGCTGCCAGAAGCCCAGGGAGGATGGGAGGGCTTAGAACATGGCTGGGCACTGTGGTTTCTTCCAGAGAAGTGGAGGGCATTTGCGTTACCTTGCCACAACCACTTGTGAGAGGGTCTGCACCTCAGGAAAACTGTCTCCGTGGGAAGCCAGCATTTTGCAAAGGGGTCTCAGGGCCGTGGGCCTCAGATTACCCTCCAGCTCCCCAAAGCCCTGGGACGAGGTGAGGGGCTTAGACCATGCCTGGGCAATGTTGTTTCTTACACCTGGGTGTGTGGCATTTTGTTGACCTGGCTACCCCCACTTGGAATTGGTTTTCCACAGCAAGTGCCTATTGTTCGTCGGAAGCCGTTTTTGCCTCAGGGGGCTCCGGGCTGTGTTCCTTGGGGTTGAACTCCTGCTAGCAAAACCGCCGGGATGAGGGAAGGGTTCAGACTGTGCCTGGGCCCTGTGGTCTCTTCCAGGTCAGGGTATGGCATTTCCTTCCCCTTGCCATAGGCACCTGGGAGCATGTCTGCACGTGGAGAAAGACTTTCCCGTGGGAAGCCGGTTTTTGTCAAACGGGTCCCAGTGCTCTGCTCCTCTCTTTTCACTCCTGCTGCCAGAAGCCCAGGGAGGATGGGAGGGCTTAGAACATGGCTGGGCACTGTGGTTTCTTCCAGAGAAGTGGAGGGCATTTGCTTTACCTTGCCACAACCACTTGTGAGAGGGTCTGCACCTCAGGAAAACTGTCTCCGTGGGAAGCCGGCTTTTTGCAAAGGGGTCTCAGGCCGTGGGCCTCGGCTGTCCCTCCGGCTCCCCAAAGCACAGGGACGAGGTGAGGGGCTTACATCATGCCTGGGCAATGTTGTTTCTTACACCTGGGTGTGTGGCATTTTGTTGAGCTGGCTACCCCCACTTGGGATAGGTGTTCCACAGGAAGCACCTATTGTTCGTCGGAAGCCGTTTTTGCCCCAGGGGTCTCCGGGCTGTGTTCGTTGGGGTTGAACTCCTGCTGGCACAACCGCCGGGATGAGGGAAGTGTTCAGACTGTGCCTGGGCCCTGTGGTCTCTTCCAGGTCAGGGTATGGCATTTCCTTCCCCTTGCCATAGGCACCTGGGAGCATGTCTGCACGTGGAGAAAGACTTTCCCGTGGGAAGCCGGTTTTTGTCAAACGGGTCCCAGTGCTCTGCTCTTCTCTTTTCACTCCTGCTGCCAGAAGCCCAGGGAGGATGGGAGGGCTTAGAACATGGCTGGGCACTGTGGTTTCTTCCAGAGAAGTGGAGGGCATTTGCTTTACCTTGCCACAACCACTTGGGAGAGGGTCTGCACCTCAGGAAAACTGTCTCCGTGTGAAGCCGGCTTTTTGCAAAGGGGTCTCAGGCCGTGGGCCTCGGCTGTCCCTCCGGCTCCCCAAAGCACAGGGACGAGGTGAGGGGCTTAGACCATGGCTGGGCAATGTTGTTTCTTACACCTGGGTGTGTGGCATTTTGTTGACCTGGCTACCCCACTTGGGATAGGTTTTCCACAGCAAGCGCCTATTGTTCGTCAGAAGCCGTTTTTGCCTCAGGGGTCTCCGGGCTGTGTTCCTTGGGGTTGAACTCCTGCTAGCAAAACCGCCGGGTTGAGGGAAGGGTTCAGACTGTGCCTGGGCCCTGTGGTCTCTTCCAGGTCAGTGTATGGCATTTCCTTCCCCTTGCCACAGGCACCTGGGAGCATGTCTGCACGTGGAGAAAGACTTTCCCGTGGGAATCCGGTTTTTGTCAAACGGGTCCCAGTGCTCTGCTCCTCTCTTTTCACTCCTGCTGCCAGAAGCCCAGGGAGGATGGGAGGGCTTACAACATGGCTGGGCACTGTGGTTTCTTCCAGAGAAGTGGAGGGCATTTGCGTTACCTTGCCACAACCACTTGTGAGAGGGTCTGCACCTCAGGAAAACTTTCTCCGTGGGAAGCTGGCATTTTGCAAAGGGGTCTCAGGGCCGTGGGCCTCGGATTACCCTCCAGCTCCCCAAAGCGCTGGGACGAGGTGAGGGGCTTAGACCATGCCTGGGCAATGTTGTTTCTTACACCTGGGTGTGTGGCATTTTGTTGAGCTGTCTACCCCCACTTGGGATAGGTGTTCCACAGGAAGCACCTATTGTTCGTCGGAAGCCGTTTTTGCTCCAGGGGTCTCCGGGCTGTGTTCGTTGGGGTTGAACTCCTGCTAGCAGAACCGCCGGGATGAGGGAAGGGTTCAGACTGTGCCTGGGCCCTGTGGTCTCTTCCAGGTCAGTGTATGGCTTTTCCTTCCCCTTGCCACAGGCACCTGGGAACATGTCTGCACGTGGAGAAAGACTTTCCCGTGGGAAGCCGGTTTTTGTCAAACGGGTCCCAGTGCTCTGGTCCTCTCTTTTCACTCCTGCTGCCAGAAGCCCAGGGAGGATGGGTGGGCTTAGAACATGGCTGGGCAGTGTGGTTTCTTCCAGAGAAGTGGAGGGCATTTGCTTTACCTTGCCACAACCACTTGTGAGAGGGTCTGCACCTGAGGAAAACTGTCTCTGTGGGAAGTCGGCTTTTTGCAAAGGGGTCTCAGGGCCATGGGCCTCGCCTGTCCCTCCGGCTCCCCAAAGCACAGGGACGAGTTGAGGGGCTTAGACCATGCCTGGGCAATGTTGTTTCTTACACCTGGGTGTGTGGCATTTTGTTGACCTGGCTACCCCACTTGGGATAGGTTTTCCACAGCAAGCACCTCTTGTTCGTCAGAAGCCGTTTTTGCCTCAGGGGTCTCCGGGCTGTGTTCGTTGCGGTTGAACTCCTGCTAGCAAAACCGCCGGTTGAGGGAAGGGTTCAGACTGTGCCTGGGCCCTGTGGTCTCTTCCAGGTCAGTGTATGGCATTTCCTTCCCCTTGCCACAGGCACCTGGGAGCATGTCTGCACGTGGAGAAAGACTTTCCCGTGGGAAGCCGGTTTTTGTCAAACGGGTCCCAGTGCTCTGCTCCTCTCTTTTCACTCCTGCTGCCAGAAGCCCAGGGAGGATGGGAGGGCTTACAACATGGCTGGGCACTGTGGTTTCTTCCAGAGAAGTGGAGGGCATTTGCGTTACCTTGCCACAACCACTTGTGAGAGGGTCTGCACCTCAGGAAAACTTTCTCCGTGGGAAGCTGGCATTTTGCAAAGGGGTCTCAGGGCCGTGGCTCTCGGATTACCCTCCAGCTCCCCAAAGCGCTGGGACGAGGTGAGGGGCTTAGACCATGCCTGGGCAATGTTGTTTCTTACACCTGGGTGTGTGGCATTTTGTTGAGCTGGCTACCCCCACTTGGGATAGGTGTTCCACAGGAAGCACCTATTGTTCGTCGGAAGCCGTTTTTGCTCCAGGGGTCTCCGGGCTGTGTTCGTTGGGGTTGAACTCCTGCTAGCAGAACCGCCGGGATGAGGGAAGGGTTCAGACTGTGCCTGGGCCCTGTGGTCTCTTCCAGGTCAGTGTATGGCATTTCCTTCCCCTTGCCACAGGCACCTGGGAACATGTCTGCACGTGGAGAAAGACTTTACCGTGGGAAGCCGGTTTTTGTCAAACGGGTCCCAGTGCTCTGGTCCTCTCTTTTCACTCCTGCTGCCAGAAGCCCAGGGAGGATGGGTGGGCTTAGAACATGGCTGGGCAGTGTGGTTTCTTCCAGAGAAGTGGAGGGCATTTGCTTTACCTTGCCACAACCACTTGTGAGAGGGTCTGCACCTCAGGAAAACTGTCTCTGTGGGAAGTCGGCTTTTTGCAAAGGGGTCTCAGGGCCATGGGCCTCGGCTGTCCCTCCGGCTCCCCAAAGCACAGGGACGAGGTGAGGGGCTTAGACCATGGCTGGGCAATGTTGTTTCTTACACCTGGGTGTGTGGCATTTTGTTGACCTAGCTACCCCACTTGGGATAGTTTTTCCACAGCAAGCGCCTATTGTTCGTCAGAAGCCGTTTTTGCCTCAGGGGTCTCCGGGCTGTGTTCGTTGGGGTTGAACTCCTGCTAGCAAAACCGCCGGGTTGAGGGAAGGGTTCAGACTGTGCCTGGGCCCTGTGGTCTCTTCCAGGTCAGTGTATGGCATTTCCTTCCCCTTGCCACAGGCACCTGGGAGCATGTCTGCACGTGGAGAAAGACTTTCCCGTGGGAAGCCGGTTTTTGTCAAACGGGTCCCAGTGCTCTGCTCCTCTCTTTTCACTCCTGCTGCCAGAAGCCCAGGGAGGATGGGAGGGCTTAGAACATGGCTGGGCACTGTGGTTTCTTCCAGAGAAGTGGAGGGCATTTGCGTTACCTTGCCACAACCACTTGTGAGAGGGTCTGCACCTCAGGAAAACTTTCCCCGTGGGAAGCCGGCATTTTGCAAAGGGGTCTCAGGGCCGTGGGCCTCGGATTACCCTCCAGCTCCCCAAAGCGCTGGGACGAGGTGAGGGGCTTAGACCATGCCTGGGCAATGTTGTTTCTTACACCTGGGTGTGTGGCATTTTGTTGAGCTGGCTACCCCCACTTGGGATAGGTGTTCCACAGGAAGCACCTATTGTTCGTCGGAAGCCGTTTTTGCCCCAGGGGTCTCCGGGCTGTGTTCGTTGGGGTTGAACTCCTGCTGGCAAAACCGCCGGGATGAGGGAAGGGTTAAGACTGTGCCTGGGCCCTGCGGTCTCTTCCAGGTCAGTGTATGGCATTTCCTTCCCTTGCCATAGGCACCTGGGAGCATGTCTGCACGTGGAGAAAGACTTTCCCGTGGGAAGCCGGTTTTTGTCAAACGGGTCCCAGTGCTCTACTCCTCTCTTTTCACTCCTGCTGCCAGAAGCCCAGGGAGGATGGGAGGGTTTAGAACATGGCTGGGCACTGTGGTTTCTTCCAGAAAAGTGGAGGGCATTTGCTTTACCTTGCCACAACCACTTGTGAGAGGGTCTGCACCTCAGGAAAACTGTCTCCGTGGGAAGCAGGATTTTGCAAAGGGGTCTCAGGGCCGTGGGCCTCGGCTGTCCCTCCGGCTCCCCAAAGCACAGGGACGGTGTGAGGGGCGTAGACCATGGCTGGGCAATGTTGTTTCTTACACCTGGGTGTGTGGCATTTTGTTGACCTGGCTACCCCCACTTGGGATTAGTTTTCCACAACAAGCGCCTATTGTTCGTCGGAAGCCGTTTTTGCCTCAGGGGTCTCCGGGCTGTGTTCCTAGGGTTGAACTCCTGCTAGCAAAACCGCCGGGTTGAGGGAAGTGTTCAGACTGTGCCTGGGCCCTGTGGTCTCTTCCAGGTCAGTGTATGGCATTTCCTTCCCCTTGCCACAGGCACCTGGGAGCATGTCTGCACGTGGAGAAGGACTTCCTCCTGGGAAGCCGGTTTCTGTCAAAGGGTCCCAGTGCTGTGCTCCTCTCTTTTCACTCCTGATGCCAGAAGCCCAGGGAGGAGGGGAGGGCTTAGAACTTGGCTGGGCACTGGGGTTTCTTCCAGAGAAGGGGATGGCATTTGCTTTCCCTTGCCACCATCCCTTGGGATAGTGTCTGCACCTCAGGAAAGCTGTTGCCGTGGGAAGCCGGGTTTCTGCCCAACGGGCCACAGGGTCGTGGGTCTCGGGGGGGTCCTTCAGGCTCCCCAAAGCACAGAGACGAGGGGAGGGGCTTAGACCATGCCTCGGTCATGTTGTTTCTTCCACCTGGGTGTGTGGCATTTTGTTGACCTGGCTATCCCCGCTTGGGATAGGTTTTCCACAACAAGAGCATATTGTTCGTCGGAAGCCATTTGGGCCCCAGGGGGTCTCCGGGCTCTCTTCCTTGGGGTTGAACTCCTGCTAGCAAAACCGCTGGGATGAGGGAAGGGCTCAGACTGTGCCTGGGCCCTGTGGCCTCTTCCAGGACAGTGTATGGCATGTCTTTCACCTTGCCACAGGCACTGGGGAGCATGTCTGCACGTGGAGAAGGACTTCCTCGGGGGAAGCTGATTTCTGTCAAAGGGTCCCAGTGCTGTTCTCCTCTCTTTTCACTCCTGCTGCCAGAAGCCCAGGGAGGAGGGGAGGGCTTAGAACATGGCTGGGCACTGGGGTTTCTTCCAGAGAAGGGGATGGCATTTGCTTTCCCCTGCCACCACCCCTTGGGATAGGGTCTGCACCTCAGGAAAGCTGTTTCCGTGGGAAGACGGCTTTCTACCCAAAGGGCCTCAGGGCCGTGGGCCTCGGCTGTCCCTCCAGCTCCCCAAAGCACAGTGACGAGGTGAGGGGCGTAGACCATGCCTGGGCAATGTTGTTTCCTACACCTGGGTGTGTGGCATTTTGTTGACCTCGCTACCTCCACTTGGGATAGGTTTTCCACAGCAAGAGCCTATTGTTCGTCGGAAGCCGTTTTTGCCCCAGGGGTCTCCGGGCTGTGTTCTTTGGGGTTGAACTCCTGCTAGCAGAACCGCCGGGATGAGGGAAGGGTTTAGACTGTGCCTGGGCCCTGTGGTCTCTTCCAGGTCAGTGTATGGCATTTCCTTCCCCTTGCCACAGGCACCTGGGAGCATGTCTGCACGTGGAGAAAGACTTTCCCGTGGGAAGCCGGTTTTTGTCAAACGGGTCCCAGTGCTCTGCTCCTCTCTTTTCACTCCTGCTGCCAGCAGCCCAGGGAGGATGGGAGGGCTTAGAACATGGCTGGGCACTGTGGTTTCTTCCAGAGAAGTGGAGGGCCTTTGCGTTACCTTGCCACAACCACTTGGGAGAGGGTCTGCACCTCAGGAAAACTGTCTCCGTGGGAAGCCGGCTTTTTGCAAAGGGGTCTCAGGGCCATGGGCCTCGGCTGTCCCTCCGGCTCCCCAAAGCACAGGGACGAGGTGAGGGGCTTAGACCATGGCTGGGCAATGTTGTTTCTTACACCTGGGTGTGTGGCATTTTGTTGACCTGGCTACCCCACTTGGGATAGTTTTTCCACAGCAAGCACCTCTTGTTCGTCAGAAGCCGTTTTTGCCTCAGGGGTCTCCGGGCTGTGTTCGTTGCGGTTGAACTCCTGCTAGCAAAACCGCCGGGTTGAGGGAAGGGTTCAGACTGTGCCTGGGCCCTGTGGTCTCTTCCAGGTCAGTGTATGGCATTTCCTTCCCCTTGCCACAGGCACCTGGGAGCATGTCTGCACGTGGAGAAAGACTTTCCCGTGGGAAGCCGGTTTTTATCAAACGGGTCCCAGTGCTCTGCTCCTCTCTTTTCACTCCTGCTGCCAGAAGCCCAGGGAGGATGGGAGGGCTTAGAACATGGCTGGGCACTGTGGTTTCTTCCAGAGAAGTGGAAGGCATTTGCTTTACCTTGCCACAACCACTTGGGAGAGGGTCTGCACCTCAGGAAAACTGTTTCCGTGGGACGCCGGCTTTTTGCAAAGGGGTCTCAGGGCCGTGGGCCTCGGCTGTCCCTCCGGCTCCCCAAAGCACAGGGACGAGGTGAGGGGCTTAGACCATGCCTGGGCAATGTTGTTTCTTACACCTGGGTGTGTGGCATTTTGTTGAGCTGGCTACCCCCACTTGGGATAGGTGTTCCACAGCAAGCACCTATTGTTCGTCGGAAGCCGTTTTTGCCCCAGGGGTCTCCGGGCTGTGTTCGTTGGGGTTGAACTCCTGCTAGCAAAACCGCCGGGTTGAGGGAAGGGTTCAGACTGTGCCTGGGCCCTGTGGTCTCTTCCAGGTCAGTGTATGGCATTTCCTTCCCCTTGCCACAGGCACCTGGGAGCATGTCTGCACGTGGAGAAAGACTTTCCCGTGGGAAGCCGGTTTCTGTCAAACGGGTCCCAGTGCTCTGCTCCTCTCTTTTCACTCCTGCTGCCAGAAGCCCAGGGAGGATGGGAGGGCTTAGAACATGGCTGGGCACTGTGGTTTCTTCCAGAGAAGTGGAGGGCATTTGCTTTACCTCGCCACAACCACTTGGGAGAGGGTCTGCACCTCAGGAAAACTGTTTCTGTGGGAAGCCGGCTTTTTGCAAAGGGGTCTCAGGGCCGTGGGCCTCGGGTGTCCCTCCGGCTCCCCAAAGCACAGGGACGAGGTGAGGGGCTTAGACCATGCCTGGGCAATGTTGTTTCTTACACCTGGGTGTGTGGCATTTTGTTGAGCTGGCTACCCCCACTTGGGATAGGTGTTCCACAGCAAGCACCTATTGTTCGTCGGAAGCCGTTTTTGCCCCAGGGGTCTCCGGGCTGTGTTCGTTGGGGTTGAACTCCTGCTAGCAAAACCGCCGGGTTGAGGGAAGGGTTCAGACTGTGCCTGGGCCCTGTGGTCTCTTCCAGGTCAGTGTATGGCATTTCCTTCCCCTTGCCACAGGCACCTGGGAGCATGTCTGCACGTGGAGAAAGACTTTCCCGTTGGAAGCCGGTTTTTGTCAAACGGGTCCCAGTGCTCTGCTCCTCTCTTTTCACTCCTGCTGCCAGAACCCCAGGGAGGATGGGAGGGCTTAGAACATGGCTGGGCACTGTGGTTTCTTCCAGAGAAGTGGAAGGCATTTGCTTTACCTCGCCACAACCACTTGGGAGAGGGTCTGCACCTCAGGAAAACTGTTTCCGTGGGACGCCGGCTTTTTGCAAAGGGGTCTCAGGGCCGTGGGCCTCGGCTGTCCCTCCGGCTCCCGAAAGCACAGGGACGAGGTGAGGGGCTTAGACCATGCCTGGGCAATGTTGTTTCTTACACCTGGGTGTGTGGCATTTTGTTGAGCTGGCTACCCCCACTTGGGATAGGTGTTCCACAGCAAGCACCTATTGTTCGTCGGAAGCCGTTTTGCCCCAGGGGTCTCCGGGCTGTGTTCGTTGGGGTTCAACTCCTGCTAGCAAAACCGCCGGGTTGAGGGAAGGGTTCAGACTGTGCCTGGGCCCTGTGGTCTCTTCCAGGTCAGTGTATGGCATTTCCTTCCCCTTGCCACAGGCACCTGGGAGCATGTCTGCACGTGGAGAAAGACTTTCCCGTGGGAAGCCGGTTTTTGTCAAACGGGTCCCAGTGCTCTGCTCCTCTCTTTTCACTCCTGCTGCCAGAAGCCCAGGGAGGATGGGAGGGCTTAGAACATGGCTGGGCACTGTGGTTTCTTCCAGAGAAGTGGAGGGCATTTGCTTTACCTCGCCACAACCACTTGGGAGAGGGTCTGCACCTCAGGAAAACTGTTTCTGTGGGAAGCCGGCTTTTTGCAAAGGGGTCTCAGGGCCGTGGGCCTCGGGTGTCCCTCCGGCTCCCCAAAGCACAGGGACGAGGTGAGGGGCTTAGACCATGCCTGGGCAATGGTGTTTCTTACACCTGGGTGTGTGGCATTTTGTTGAGCTGGCTACCCCCACTTGGGATAGGTGTTCCACAGCAAGCACCTATTGTTCGTTGGAAGCCGTTTTTGCCCCAGGGGTCTCCGGGTTGTGTCGTTGGGGTTGAACTCCTGCTAGCAAAACCGCCGGGTTGAGGGAAGGGTTCAGACTGTGCCTGGGCCCTGTGGTCTCTTCCAGGTCAGTGTATGGCGTTTCCTTCCCCTTGCCCCAGGCACCTGGGAGCATGTCTGCACGTGGAGAAAGACTTTCCCGTGGGAAGCCGGTTTTTGTCAAACGGGTCCCAGTACTCTGCTCCTCTCTTTTCACTCCGGCTGCCAGAAGCCCAGGGAGGATGGGAGGGCTTAGAACATGGCTGGGCACTGTGGTTTCTTCCAGAGAAGTGGAGGGCATTTGCTTTACCTTGCCACAACCACTTGGGAGAGGGTCTGCACCTCAGGAAAACTGTTTCCGTGGGAAGCCGGCTTTTTGCAAAGGGGTCTCAGGGCCGTGGGCCTCGGCTGTCCCTCCGGCTCCCCAAAGCACAGGGACGAGGTGAGGGGCTTAGACCATGCCTGGGCAATGTTGTTTCTTACACCTGGGTGTGTGGCATTTTGTTGAGCTGGCTACCCCCACTTGGGATAGGTGTTCCACAGCAAGCACCTATTGTTCGTCGGAAGCCGTTTTTGCCCCAGGGGTCTCCGGGCTGTGTTCGTTGGGGTTGAACTCCTGCTAGCAAAACCGCCGGGTTGAGGGAAGGGTTCAGACTGTGCCTGGGCCCTGTGGTCTCTTCCAGGTCAGTGTATGGCATTTCCTTCCCCTTGCCACAGGCACCTGGGAGCATGTCTGCACGTGGAGAAAGACTTTCCCGTGGGAAGCCGGTTTTTGTCAAACGGGTCCCAGTGCTCTGCTCCTCTCTTTTCACTCCTGCTGCCAGAAGCCCAGGGAGGATGGGAGGGCTTAGAACATGGCTGGGCACTGTGGTTTCTTCCAGAGAAGTGGAGGGCATTTGCTTTACCTTGCCACAACCACTTGGGAGAGGGTCTGCACCTCAGGAAAACTGTTTCCGTGGGAAGCCGGCTTTTTGCAAAGGGGTCTCAGGGCCGTGGGCCTCGGCTGTCCCTCCGGCTCCCCAAAGCACAGGGACGAGGTGAGGGGCTTAGACCATGCCTGGGCAATGTTGTTTCTTACACCTGGGTGTGTGGCATTTTGTTGAGCTGGCTACCCCCACTTGGGATAGGTGTTCCACAGCAAGCACCTATTGTTCGTCGGAAGCCGTTTTTGCCCCAGGGGTCTCCGGGCTGTGTTCGTTGGGGTTGAACTCCTGCTAGCAAAACCGCCGGGTTGAGGGAAGGGTTCAGACTGTGCCTGGGCCCTGTGGTCTCTTCCAGGTCAGTGTATGGCATTTCCTTCCCCTTGCCACAGGCACCTGGGAGCATGTCTGCACGTGGAGAAAGACTTTCCCGTGGGAAGCCGGTTTTTGTCAAACGGGTCCCAGTGCTCTGCTCCTCTCTTTTCACTCCTGCTGCCAGAAGCCCAGGGAGGATGGGAGGGCTTAGAACATGGATGGGCACTGTGGTTTCTTCCAGAGAAGTGGAGGGCATTTGCTTTACCTTGCCACAACCACTTGGGAGAGGGTCTGTACCTCAGGAAAACTCTTTCCGTGGGAAGCCGGCTTTTTGCAAAGGGTTCTCAGGGCCGTGGGCCTCGGGTGTCCCTCCGGCTCCCCAAAGCACAGGGACGAGGTGAGGGGCTTAGACCATGCCTGGGCAATGTTGTTTCTTACACCTGGGTGTGTGGCATTTTGTTGAGCTGGCTACCCCCACTTGGGATAGGTGTTCCACAGCAAGCACCTATTGTTCGTCGGAAGCCGTTTTTGCCCCAGGGGTCTCCGGGCTGTGTTCGTTGGGGTTGAACTCCTGCTAGCAAAACCGCCGGGTTGAGGGAAGGGTTCAGACTGTGCCTGGGCCCTGTGGTCTCTTCCAGGTCAGTGTATGGCATTTCCTTCCCCTTGCCACAGGCACCTGGGAGCATGTCTGCACGTGGAGAAAGACTTTCCCGTGGGAAGCAGGGTTTTGTCAAACGGGTCCCAGTGCTCTGCTCCTCTCTTTTCACTCCTGCTGCCAGAAGCCCAGGGAGATTGGGAGGGCTTAGAACATGGCTGGGCACTGTGGTTTCTTCCAGAGAAGTGGAGGGCATTTGCATTACCTTGCCACAACCACTTGTGAGAAGGTCTGCACCCCAGGAAAACTGTTTCCGTGGGAAGCCGGCTTTTTGTAAAGGGGTCTCAGGGCCGTGGGCCTCGGCTGTCCCTCCGGCTCCCCAAAGCACAGGGACGAGGTGAGGGGCTTAGACCATGCCTGGGCAATGTTGTTTCTTACACCTGGGTGTGTGGCATTTTGTTGAGCTGGCTACCCCCACTTGGGATAGGTGTTCCACAGCAAGCACCTATTGTTCGTCGGAAGCCGTTTTTGCCCCAGGGGTCTCCGGGCTGTGTTCGTTGGGGTTGAACTCCTGCTAGCAAAACCGCCGGGTTGAGGGAAGGGTTCAGACTGTGCCTGGGCCCTGTGGTCTCTTCCAGGTCAGTGTATGGCATTTCCTTCCCCTTGCCACAGGCACCTGGGAGCATGTCTGCACGTGGAGAAAGACTTTCCCGTGGGAAGCCGGTTTTTGTCAAACGGGTCCCAGTGCTCTGCTCCTCTCTTTTCACTCCTGCTGCCAGAACCCCAGGGAGGATGGGAGGGCTTAGAACATGGCTGGGCACTGTGGTTTCTTCCAGAGAAGTGGAAGGCATTTGCTTTACCTTGCCACAACCACTTGGGAGAGGGTCTGCACCTCAGGAAAACTGTTTCCGTGGGACGCCGGCTTTTTGCAAAGGGGTCTCAGGGCCGTGGGCCTCGGCTGTCCCTCCGGCTCCCCAAAGCACAGGGACGAGGTGAGGGGCTTAGACCATGCCTGGGCAATGTTGTTTCTTACACCTGGGTGTGTGGCATTTTGTTGAGCTGGCTACCCCCACTTGGGATAGGTGTTCCACAGCAAGCACCTATTGTTCGTCGGAAGCCGTTTTTGCCCCAGGGGTCTCCGGGCTGTGTTCGTTGGGGTTGAACTCCTGCTAGCAAAACCGCCGGGTTGAGGGAAGGGTTCAGACTGTGCCTGGGCCCTGTGGTCTCTTCCAGGTCAGTGTATGGCATTTCCTTCCCCTTGCCACAGGCACCTGGGAACATGTCTGCACGTGGAGAAAGACTTTACCGTGGGAAGCCGGTTTCTGTCAAACGGGTCCCAGTGCTCTGCTCCTCTCTTTTCACTCCTGCTGCCAGAAGCCCAGGGAGGATGGGAGGGCTTAGAACATGGCTGGGCACTGTGGTTTCTTCCAGAGAAGTGGAGGGCATTTGCTTTACCTCGCCACAACCACTTGGGAGAGGGTCTGCACCTCAGGAAAACTGTTTCTGTGGGAAGCCGGCTTTTTGCAAAGGGGTCTCAGGGCCGTGGGCCTCGGGTGTCCCTCCGGCTCCCCAAAGCACAGGGACGAGGTGAGGGGCTTAGACCATGCCTGGGCAATGTTGTTTCTTACACCTGGGTGTGTGGCATTTTGTTGAGCTGGCTACCCCCACTTGGGATAGGTGTTCCACAGCAAGCACCTATTGTTCGTCGGAAGCCGTTTTTGCCCCAGGGGTCTCCGGGCTGTGTTCGTTGGGGTTGAACTCCTGCTAGCAAAACCGCCGGGTTGAGGGAAGGGTTCAGACTGTGCCTGGGCCCTGTGGTCTCTTCCAGGTCAGTGTATGGCATTTCCTTCCCCTTGCCACAGGCACCTGGGAGCATGTCTGCACGTGGAGAAAGACTTTCCCGTGGGAAGCCGGTTTTTGTCAAACGGGTCCCAGTGCTCTGCTCCTCTCTTTTCACTCCTGCTGCCAGAACCCCAGGGAGGATGGGAGGGCTTAGAACATGGCTGGGCACTGTGGTTTCTTCCAGAGAAGTGGAAGGCATTTGCTTTACCTCGCCACAACCACTTGGGAGAGGGTCTGCACCTCAGGAAAACTGTTTCCGTGGGACGCCGGCTTTTTGCAAAGGGGTCTCAGGGCCGTGGGCCTCGGCTGTCCCTCCGGCTCCCCAAAGCACAGGGACGAGGTGAGGGGCTTAGACCATGCCTGGGCAATGTTGTTTCTTACACCTGGGTGTGTGGCATTTTGTTGAGCTGGCTACCCCCACTTGGGATAGGTGTTCCACAGCAAGCACCTATTGTTCGTCGGAAGCCGTTTTTGCCCCAGGGGTCTCCGGGCTGTGTCGTTGGGGTTGAACTCCTGCTAGCAAAACCGCCGGGTTGAGGGAAGGGTTCAGACTGTGCCTGGGCCCTGTGGTCTCTTCCAGGTCAGTGTATGGCGTTTCCTTCCCCTTGCCCCAGGCACCTGGGAGCATGTCTGCACGTGGAGAAAGACTTTCCCGTGGGAAGCCGGTTTTTGTCAAACGGGTCCCAGTACTCTGCTCCTCTCTTTTCACTCCGGCTGCCAGAAGCCCAGGGAGGATGGGAGGGCTTAGAACATGGCTGGGCACTGTGGTTTCTTCCAGAGAAGTGGAGGGCATTTGCTTTACCTTGCCACAACCACTTGGGAGAGGGTCTGCACCTCAGGAAAACTGTTTCCGTGGGAAGCCGGGTTTTTGCAAAGGGGTCTCAGGGCCGTGAGCCTCGGGTGTCCCTCCGGCTCGCCAAAGCATAGGGACGAGGTGAGGGGCTTAGACCATGCCTGGGCAATGTTGTTTCTTACACCTGGGTGTGTGGCATTTTGTTGAGCTGGCTACCCCCACTTGGGATAGGCGTTCCACAGCAAGCACCTATTGTTCGTCGGAAGCCGTTTTTGGCCCAGGGGTCTCCGGGCTGTGTTCGTTGGGGTTGAACTCCTGCTAGCAAAACCGCCGGGTTGAGGGAAGGGTTCAGACTGTGCCTGTGCCCTGTGGTCTCTTCCAGGTCAGTGTATGGCATTTCCTTCCCCTTGCCACAGGCACCTGGGAGCATGTCTGCACGTGGAGAAAGACTTTCCCGTGGGAAGCCGGTTTTTGTCAAACGGGTCCCAGTGCTCTGCTCCTCTCTTTTCACTCCTGCTGCCAGAAGCCCAGGGAGGATTGGAGGGCTTAGAACATGGCTGGGCACTGTGGTTTCTTCCAGAGAAGTGGAGGGCATTTGCTTTACCTTGCCACAACCACTTGGGAGAGGGTCTGCACCTCAGGAAAACTGTTTCCGTGGGAAGCCGGCTTTTTGCAAAGGGGTCTCAGGGCCGTGGGCCTCGGGTGTCCCTCCGGCTCCCCAAAGAACAGGGACGAGGTGAGGGGCTTAGACCATGCCTGGGCAATGTTGTTTCTTACACCTGGGTGTGTGGCATTTTGTTGAGCTGGCTACCCCCACTTGGGATAGGTGTTCCACAGCAAGCACCTATTGTTCGTCGGAAGCCGTTTTTGCCCCAGGGGTCTCCGGGCTGTGTTCGTTGGGGTTGAACTCCTGCTAGCAAAACCGCCGGGTTGAGGGAAGGGTTCAGACTGTGCCTGGGACCTGTGGTCTCTTCCAGGTCAGTGTATGGCATTTCCTTCCCCTTGCCACAGGCACCTGGGAGCATGTCTGCACGTGGAGAAAGACTTTCCCGTGGGAAGCAGGGTTTTGTCAAACGGGTCCCAGTGCTCTGCTCCTCTCTTTTCACTCCTGCTGCCAGAAGCCCAGGGAGATTGGGAGGGCTTAGAACATGGCTGGGCACTGTGGTTTCTTCCAGAGAAGTGGAGGGCATTTGCATTACCTTGCCACAACCACTTGTGAGAAGGTCTGCACCCCAGGAAAACTGTTTCCGTGGGAAGCCGGCTTTTTGCAAAGGGGTCTCAGGGCCGTGGGCCTCGGCTGTCCCTCCGGCTCCCCAAAGCACAGGGACGAGGTGAGGGGCTTAGACCATGCCTGGGCAATGTTGTTTCTTACACCTGGGTGTGTGGCATTTTGTTGAGCTGGCTACCCCCACTTGGGATAGGTGTTCCACAGCAAGCACCTATTGTTCGTCGGAAGCCGTTTTTGCCCCAGGGGTCTCCGGGCTGTGTTCGTTGGGGTTGAACTCCTGCTAGCAAAACCGCCGGGTTGAGGGAAGGGTTCAGACTGTGCCTGGGCCCTGTGGTCTCTTCCAGGTCAGTGTCTGGCATTTCCTTCCCCTTGCCACAGGCACCTGGGAGCATGTCTGCACGTGGAGAAAGACTTTCCCGTGGGAAGCCGGTTTTTGTCAAACGGGTCCCAGTGCTCTGCTCCTCTCTTTTCACTCCTGCTGCCAGAAGCCCAGGGAGGATGGGAGGGCTTAGAACATGGCTGGGCACTGTGGTTTCTTCCAGAGAAGTGGAGGGCATTTGCTTTACCTTGCCACAACCACTTGGGAGAGGGTCTGCACCTCAGGAAAACTGTTTCCGTGGGAAGCCGGCTTTTTGCAAAGGGGTCTCAGGGCCGTGGGCCTCGGCTGTCCCTCCGGCTCCCCAAAGCACAGGGACGAGGTGAGGGGCTTAGACCATGCCTGGGCAATGTTGTTTCTTACACCTGGGTGTGTGGCATTTTGTTGAGCTGGCTACCCCCACTTGGGATAGGTGTTCCACAGCAAGCACCTATTGTTCGTCGGAAGCCGTTTTTGCCCCAGGGGGTCTCCGGGCTGTGTTCATTGGGGTTGAACTCCTGCTAGCAAAACCGCCGGGTTGAGGGAAGGGTTCAGACTGTGCCTGGGCCCTGTGGTCTCTTCCAGGTCAGTGTATGGCATTTCCTTCCCCTTGCCACAGGCACCTGGGAGCATGTCTGCACGTGGAGAAAGACTTTCCCGTGGGAAGCCGGTTTTTGTCAAACGGGTCCCAGTGCTCTGCTCCTCTCTTTTCACTCCTGCTGCCAGAAGCCCAGGGAGGATGGGAGGGCTTAGAACATGGCTGGGCACTGTGGTTTCTTCCAGAGAAGTGGAAGGCATTTGCTTTACCTTGCCACAACCACTTGGGAGAGGGTCTGCACCTCAGGAAAACTGTTTCCGTGGGACGCCGGCTT
Organism: Ursus arctos; assembly: GCF_023065955.2. NCBI lineage: Eukaryota > Metazoa > Chordata > Mammalia > Carnivora > Ursidae > Ursus > Ursus arctos. The sequence goes on along the minus strand of NW_026622763.1, from coordinate 642,823 downwards.
TTTGCAAAGTGGTCTCAGGGCCGTGGGCCTCGGCTGTCCCTCCGGCTCCCCAAAGCACAGGGACGAGGTGAGGGGCTTAGACCATGCCTGGGCAATGTTGTTTCTTACACCTGGGTGTGTGGCATTTTGTTGAGCTGGCTACCCCCACTTGGGATAGGTGTTCCACAGCAAGCACCTATTGTTCGTCGGAAGCCGTTTTTGCCCCAGGGGTCTCCGGGCTGTGTTCGTTGGGGTTGAACTCCTGCTAGCAAAACCGCCGGGTTGAGGGAAGGGTTCAGACTGTGCCTGGGCCCTGTGGTCTCTTCCAGGTCAGTGTATGGCATTTCCTTCCCCTTGCCACAGGCACCTGGGAGCATGTCTGCACGTGGAGAAAGACTTTCCCGTGGGAAGCCGGTTTTTGTCAAACGGTTCCCAGTGCTCTGCTCCTCTCTTTTCACTCCTGCTACCAGAAGCCCAGGGAGGATGGGAGGGCTTAGAACATGGCTGGGCACTGTGGTTTCTTCCAGAGAAGTGGAAGGCATTTGCTTTACCTCGCCACAACCACTTGGGAGAGGGTCTGCACCTCAGGAAAACTGTTTCCGTGGGACGCCGGCTTTTTGCAAAGGGGTCTCAGGGCCGTGGGCCTCGGCTGTCCCTCCGGCTCCCCAAAGCACAGGGACGAGGTGAGGGGCTTAGACCATGCCTGGGCAATGTTGTTTCTTACACCTGGGTGTGTGGCATTTTGTTGAGCTGGCTACCCCCACTTGGGATAGGTGTTCCACAGCAAGCACCTATTGTTCGTCGGAAGCCGTTTTGCCCCAGGGGTCTCCGGGCTGTGTTCGTTGGGGTTCAACTCCTGCTAGCAAAACCGCCGGGTTGAGGGAAGGGTTCAGACTGTGCCTGGGCCCTGTGGTCTCTTCCAGGTCAGTGTCTGGCATTTCCTTCCCCTTGCCACAGGCACCTGGGAGCATGTCTGCACGTGGAGAAAGACTTTCCCGTGGGAAGCCGGTTTATGTCAAACGGGTCCCAGTGCTCTGCTCCTCTCTTTTCACTCCTGCTGCCAGAAGCCCAGGGAGGATGGGAGGGCTTAGAACATGGCTGGGCACTGTGGTTTCTTCCAGAGAAGTGGAGGGCATTTGCTTTACCTCGCCACAACCACTTGGGAGAGGGTCTGCACCTCAGGAAAACTGTTTCTGTGGGAAGCCGGCTTTTTGCAAAGGGGTCTCAGGGCCGTGGGCCTCGGCTGTCCCTCCGGCTCCCCAAAGCACAGGGACGAGGTGAGGGGCTTAGACCATGCCTGGGCAATGTTGTTTCTTACACCTGGGTGTGTGGCATTTTGTTGAGCTGGCTACCCCCACTTGGGATAGGTGTTCCACAGCAAGCACCTATTGTTCGTCGGAAGCCGTTTTTGCCCCAGGGGTCTCCGGGCTGTGTCGTTGGGGTTGAACTCCTGCTAGCAAAACCGCCGGGTTGAGGGAAGGGTTCAGACTGTGCCTGGGCCCTGTGGTCTCTTCCAGGTCAGTGTATGGCGTTTCCTTCCCCTTGCCCCAGGCACCTGGGAGCATGTCTGCACGTGGAGAAAGACTTTCCCGTGGGAAGCCGGTTTTTGTCAAACGGGTCCCAGTACTCTGCTCCTCTCTTTTCACTCCGGCTGCCAGAAGCCCAGGGAGGATGGGAGGGCTTAGAACATGGCTGGGCACTGTGGTTTCTTCCAGAGAAGTGGAGGGCATTTGCTTTACCTTGCCACAACCACTTGGGAGAGGGTCTGCACCTCAGGAAAACTGTTTCCGTGGGAAGCCGGGTTTTTGCAAAGGGGTCTCAGGGCCGTGGGCCTCGGCTGTCCCTCCGGCTCCCCAAAGCACAGGGACGAGGTGAGGGGCTTAGACCATGGCTGGGCAATGTTGTTTCTTACACCTGGGTGTGTGGCATTTTGTTGAGCTGGCTACCCCCACTTGGGATAGGTGTTCCACAGGAAGCACCTATTGTTCGTCGGAAGCCGTTTTTGCCCCAGGGGTCTCCGGGCTGTGTTCGTTGGGGTTGAACTCCTGCTAGCAAAACCGCCGGGTTGAGGGAAGGGTTCAGACTGTGCCTGGGCCCTGTGGTCTCTTCCAGGTCAGTGTATGGCATTTCCTTCCCCTTGCCACAGGCACCTGGGAGCATGTCTGCACGTGGAGAAAGACTTTCCCGTGGGAAGCCGGTTTTTGTCAAACGGGTCCCAGTGCTCTGCTCCTCTCTTTTCACTCCTGCTGCCAGAAGCCCAGGGAGGATGGGAGGGCTTAGAACATGGCTGGGCACTGTGGTTTCTTCCAGAGAAGTGGAGGGCATTTGCTTTACCTTGCCACAACCACTTGGGAGAGGGTCTGCACCTCAGGAAAACTGTTTCCGTGGGAAGCCGGCTTTTTGCAAAGGGGTCTCAGGGCCGTGGGCCTCGGCTGTCCCTCCGGCTCCCCAAAGCACAGGGACGAGGTGAGGGGCTTAGACCATGCCTGGGCAATGTTGTTTCTTACACCTGGGTGTGTGGCATTTTGTTGAGCTGGCTACCCCCACTTGGGATAGGTGTTCCACAGCAAGCACCTATTGTTCTTCGGAAGCCGTTTTTGCCCCAGGGGTCTCCGGGCTGTGTTCGTTGGGGTTGAACTCCTGCTAGCAAAACCGCCGGGTTGAGGGAAGGGTTCAGACTGTGCCTGGGCCCTGTGGTCTCTTCCAGGTCAGTGTATGGCATTTCCTTCCCCTTGCCACAGGCACCTGGGAGCATGTCTGCACGTGGAGAAAGACTTTCCCGTGGGAAGCCGGTTTTTGTCAAACGGGTCCCAGTGCTCTGCTCCTCTCTTTTCACTCCTGCTGCCAGAAGCCCAGGGAGGATGGGAGGGCTTAGAACATGGATGGGCACTGTGGTTTCTTCCAGAGAAGTGGAGGGCATTTGCTTTACCTTGCCACAACCACTTGGGAGAGGGTCTGCACCTCAGGAAAACTCTTTCCGTGGGAAGCCGGCTTTTTGCAAAGGGTTCTCAGGGCCGTGGGCCTCGGGTGTCCCTCCGGCTCCCCAAAGCACAGGGACGAGGTGAGGGGCTTAGACCATGCCTGGGCAATGTTGTTTCTTACACCTGGGTGTGTGGCATTTTGTTGAGCTGGCTACCCCCACTTGGGATAGGTGTTCCACAGCAAGCACCTATTGTTCGTCGGAAGCCGTTTTTGCCCCAGGGGTCTCCGGGCTGTGTTCGTTGGGGTTGAACTCCTGCTAGCAAAACCGCCGGGTTGAGGGAAGGGTTCAGACTGTGCCTGGGCCATGTGGTCTCTTCCAGGTCAGTGTATGGCATTTCCTTCCCCTTGCCACAGGCACCTGGGAGCATGTCTGCACGTGGAGAAAGACTTTCCCGTGGGAAGCCGGTTTTTGTCAAACGGGTCCCAGTGCTCTGCTCCTCTCTTTTCACTCCTGCTGCCAGAAGCCCAGGGAGATTGGGAGGGCTTAGAACATGGCTGGGCACTGTGGTTTCTTCCAGAGAAGTGGAGGGCATTTGCATTACCTTGCCACAACCACTTGTGAGAAGGTCTGCACCCCAGGAAAACTGTTTCCGTGGGAAGCCGGCTTTTTGTAAAGGGGTCTCAGGGCCGTGGGCCTCGGCTGTCCCTCCGGCTCCCCAAAGCACAGGGACGAGGTGAGGGGCTTAGACCATGCCTGGGCAATGTTGTTTCTTACACCTGGGTGTGTGGCATTTTGTTGAGCTGGCTACCCCCACTTGGGATAGGTGTTCCACAGCAAGCACCTATTGTTCGTCGGAAGCCGTTTTTGCCCCAGGGGTCTCCGGGCTGTGTTCGTTGGGGTTGAACTCCTGCTAGCAAAACCGCCGGGTTGAGGGAAGGGTTCAGACTGTGCCTGGGCCCTGTGGTCTCTTCCAGGTCAGTGTATGGCCTTTCCTTCCCCTTGCCACAGGCACCTGGGAGCATGTCTGCACGTGGAGAAAGACTTTCCCGTGGGAAGCCGGTTTTTGTCAAACGGGTCCCAGTGCTCTGCTCCTCTCTTTTCACTCCTGCTGCCAGAAGCCCAGGGAGGATGGGAGGGCTTAGAACATGGCTGGGCACTGTGGTTTCTTCCAGAGAAGTGGAAGGCATTTGCTTTACCTTGCCACAACCACTTGGGAGAGGGTCTGCACCTGAGGAAAACTGTTTCCGTGGGACGCCGGCTTTTTGCAAAGGGGTCTCAGGGCCGTGGGCCTCGGCTGTCCCTCCGGCTCCCCAAAGCACAGGGACGAGGTGAGGGGCTTAGACCATGCCTGGGCAATGTTGTTTCTTACACCTGGGTGTGTGGCATTTTGTTGAGCTGGCTACCCCCACTTGGGATAGGTGTTCCACAGCAAGCACCTATTGTTCGTCGGAAGCCGTTTTTGCCCCAGGGGTCTCCGGGCTGTGTTCGTAGGGGTTGAACTCCTGCTAGCAAAACCGCCGGGTTGAGGGAAGGGTTCAGACTGTGCCTGGGCCCTGTGGTCTCTTCCAGGTCAGTGTATGGCATTTCCTTCCCCTTGCCACAGGCACCTGGGAGCATGTCTGCACGTGGAGAAAGACTTTCCCGTGGGAAGCCGGTTTTTGTCAAACGGGTCCCAGTGCTCTGCTCCTCTCTTTTCACTCCTGCTGCCAGAAGCCCAGGGAGGATGGGAGGGCTTAGAACATGGCTGGGCACTGTGGTTTCTTCCAGAGAAGTGGAGGGCATTTGCTTTACCTCGCCACAACCACTTGGGAGAGGGTCTGCACCTCAGGAAAACTGTTTCTGTGGGAAGCCGGCTTTTTGCAAAGGGGTCTCAGGGCCGTGGGCCTCGGCTGTCCCTCCGGCTCCCCAAAGCACAGGGACGAGGTGAGGGGCTTAGACCATGGCTGGGCAATGTTGTTTCTTACACCTGGGTGTGTGGCATTTTGTTGAGCTGGCTACCCCCACTTGGGATAGGTGTTCCACAGCAAGCACCTATTGTTCGTCGGAAGCCGTTTTTGCCCCAGGGGTCTCCGGGCTGTGTTCGTTGGGGTTGAACTCCTGCTAGCAAAACCGCCGGGTTGAGGGAAGGGTTCAGACTGTGCCTGGGCCCTGTGGTCTCTTCCAGGTCAGTGTATGGCATTTCCTTCCCCTTGCCACAGGCACCTGGGAGCATGTCTGCACGTGGAGAAAGACTTTCCCGTGGGAAGCCGGTTTTTGTCAAACGGGTCCCAGTGCTCTGCTCCTCTCTTTTCACTCCTGCTGCCAGAACCCCAGGGAGGATGGGAGGGCTTAGAACATGGCTGGGCACTGTGGTTTCTTCCAGAGAAGTGGAAGGCATTTGCTTTACCTCGCCACAACCACTTGGGAGAGGGTCTGCACCTCAGGAAAACTGTTTCCGTGGGACGCCGGCTTTTTGCAAAGGGGTCTCAGGGCCGTGGGCCTCGGCTGTCCCTCCGGCTCCCGAAAGCACAGGGACGAGGTGAGGGGCTTAGACCATGCCTGGGCAATGTTGTTTCTTACACCTGGGTGTGTGGCATTTTGTTGAGCTGGCTACCCCCACTTGGGATAGGTGTTCCACAGCAAGCACCTATTGTTCGTCGGAAGCCGTTTTGCCCCAGGGGTCTCCGGGCTGTGTTCGTTGGGGTTCAACTCCTGCTAGCAAAACCGCCGGGTTGAGGGAAGGGTTCAGACTGTGCCTGGGCCCTGTGGTCTCTTCCAGGTCAGTGTATGGCATTTCCTTCCCCTTGCCACAGGCACCTGGGAGCATGTCTGCACGTGGAGAAAGACTTTCCCGTGGGAAGCCGGTTTTTGTCAAACGGGTCCCAGTGCTCTGCTCCTCTCTTTTCACTCCTGCTGCCAGAACCCCAGGGAGGATGGGAGGGCTTAGAACATGGCTGGGCACTGTGGTTTCTTCCAGAGAAGTGGAAGGCATTTGCTTTACCTCGCCACAACCACTTGGGAGAGGGTCTGCACCTCAGGAAAACTGTTTCCGTGGGACGCCGGCTTTTTGCAAAGGGGTCTCAGGGCCGTGGGCCTCGGCTGTCCCTCCGGCTCCCCAAAGCACAGGGACGAGGTGAGGGGCTTAGACCATGCCTGGGCAATGTTGTTTCTTACACCTGGGTGTGTGGCATTTTGTTGAGCTGGCTACCCCCACTTGGGATAGGTGTTCCACAGCAAGCACCTATTGTTCGTCGGAAGCCGTTTTTGCCCCAGGGGTCTCCGGGCTGTGTCGTTGGGGTTGAACTCCTGCTAGCAAAACCGCCGGGTTGAGGGAAGGGTTCAGACTGTGCCTGGGCCCTGTGGTCTCTTCCAGGTCAGTGTATGGCGTTTCCTTCCCCTTGCCCCAGGCACCTGGGAGCATGTCTGCACGTGGAGAAAGACTTTCCCGTGGGAAGCCGGTTTTTGTCAAACGGGTCCCAGTACTCTGCTCCTCTCTTTTCACTCCGGCTGCCAGAAGCCCAGGGAGGATGGGAGGGCTTAGAACATGGCTGGGCACTGTGGTTTCTTCCAGAGAAGTGGAGGGCATTTGCTTTACCTTGCCACAACCACTTGGGAGAGGGTCTGCACCTCAGGAAAACTGTTTCCGTGGGAAGCCGGGTTTTTGCAAAGGGGTCTCAGGGCCGTGAGCCTCGGGTGTCCCTCCGGCTCGCCAAAGCACAGGGACGAGGTGAGGGGCTTAGACCATGCCTGGGCAATGTTGTTTCTTACACCTGGGTGTGTGGCATTTTGTTGAGCTGGCTACCCCCACTTGGGATAGGCGTTCCACAGCAAGCACCTATTGTTCGTCGGAAGCCGTTTTTGGCCCAGGGGTCTCCGGGCTGTGTTCGTTGGGGTTGAACTCCTGCTAGCAAAACCGCCGGGTTGAGGGAAGGGTTCAGACTGTGCCTGTGCCCTGTGGTCTCTTCCAGGTCAGTGTATGGCATTTCCTTCCCCTTGCCACAGGCACCTGGGAGCATGTCTGCACGTGGAGAAAGACTTTCCCGTGGGAAGCCGGTTTTTGTCAAACGGGTCCCAGTGCTCTGCTCCTCTCTTTTCACTCCTGCTGCCAGAAGCCCAGGGAGGATTGGAGGGCTTAGAACATGGCTGGGCACTGTGGTTTCTTCCAGAGAAGTGGAGGGCATTTGCTTTACCTTGCCACAACCACTTGGGAGAGGGTCTGCACCTCAGGAAAACTGTTTCCGTGGGAAGCCGGCTTTTTGCAAAGGGGTCTCAGGGCCGTGGGCCTCGGGTGTCCCTCCGGCTCCCCAAAGAACAGGGACGAGGTGAGGGGCTTAGACCATGCCTGGGCAATGTTGTTTCTTACACCTGGGTGTGTGGCATTTTGTTGAGCTGGCTACCCCCACTTGGGATAGGTGTTCCACAGCAAGCACCTATTGTTCGTCGGAAGCCGTTTTTGCCCCAGGGGTCTCCGGGCTGTGTTCGTTGGGGTTGAACTCCTGCTAGCAAAACCGCCGGGTTGAGGGAAGGGTTCAGACTGTGCCTGGGCCCTGTGGTCTCTTCCAGGTCAGTGTCTGGCATTTCCTTCCCCTTGCCACAGGCACCTGGGAGCATGTCTGCACGTGGAGAAAGACTTTCCCGTGGGAAGCCGGTTTTTGTCAAACGGGTCCCAGTGCTCTGCTCCTCTCTTTTCACTCCTGCTGCCAGAAGCCCAGGGAGGATGGGAGGGCTTAGAACATGGCTGGGCACTGTGGTTTCTTCCAGAGAAGTGGAGGGCATTTGCTTTACCTTGCCACAACCACTTGGGAGAGGGTCTGCACCTCAGGAAAACTGTTTCCGTGGGAAGCCGGCTTTTTGCAAAGGGGTCTCAGGGCCGTGGGCCTCGGCTGTCCCTCCGGCTCCCCAAAGCACAGGGACGAGGTGAGGGGCTTAGACCATGCCTGGGCAATGTTGTTTCTTACACCTGGGTGTGTGGCATTTTGTTGAGCTGGCTACCCCCACTTGGGATAGGTGTTCCACAGCAAGCACCTATTGTTCGTCGGAAGCCGTTTTTGCCCCAGGGGGTCTCCGGGCTGTGTTCATTGGGGTTGAACTCCTGCTAGCAAAACCGCCGGGTTGAGGGAAGGGTTCAGACTGTGCCTGGGCCCTGTGGTCTCTTCCAGGTCAGTGTATGGCATTTCCTTCCCCTTGCCACAGGCACCTGGGAGCATGTCTGCACGTGGAGAAAGACTTTCCCGTGGGAAGCCGGTTTTTGTCAAACGGGTCCCAGTGCTCTGCTCCTCTCTTTTCACTCCTGCTGCCAGAAGCCCAGGGAGGATGGGAGGGCTTAGAACATGGCTGGGCACTGTGGTTTCTTCCAGAGAAGTGGAAGGCATTTGCTTTACCTTGCCACAACCACTTGGGAGAGGGTCTGCACCTCAGGAAAACTGTTTCCGTGGGACGCCGGCTTTTTGCAAAGTGGTCTCAGGGCCGTGGGCCTCGGCTGTCCCTCCGGCTCCCCAAAGCACAGGGACGAGGTGAGGGGCTTAGACCATGCCTGGGCAATGTTGTTTCTTACACCTGGGTGTGTGGCATTTTGTTGAGCTGGCTACCCCCACTTGGGATAGGTGTTCCACAGCAAGCACCTATTGTTCGTCGGAAGCCGTTTTTGCCCCAGGGGTCTCCGGGCTGTGTTCGTTGGGGTTGAACTCCTGCTAGCAAAACCGCCGGGTTGAGGGAAGGGTTCAGACTGTGCCTGGGCCCTGTGGTCTCTTCCAGGTCAGTGTATGGCATTTCCTTCCCCTTGCCACAGGCACCTGGGAGCATGTCTGCACGTGGAGAAAGACTTTCCCGTGGGAAGCCGGTTTTTGTCAAACGGTTCCCAGTGCTCTGCTCCTCTCTTTTCACTCCTGCTGCCAGAAGCCCAGGGAGGATGGGAGGGCTTAGAACATGGCTGGGCACTGTGGTTTCTTCCAGAGAAGTGGAAGGCATTTGCTTTACCTCGCCACAACCACTTGGGAGAGGGTCTGCACCTCAGGAAAACTGTTTCCGTGGGACGCCGGCTTTTTGCAAAGGGGTCTCAGGGCCGTGGGCCTCGGCTGTCCCTCCGGCTCCCCAAAGCACAGGGACGAGGTGAGGGGCTTAGACCATGCCTGGGCAATGTTGTTTCTTACACCTGGGTGTGTGGCATTTTGTTGAGCTGGCTACCCCCACTTGGGATAGGTGTTCCACAGCAAGCACCTATTGTTCGTCGGAAGCCGTTTTGCCCCAGGGGTCTCCGGGCTGTGTTCGTTGGGGTTCAACTCCTGCTAGCAAAACCGCCGGGTTGAGGGAAGGGTTCAGACTGTGCCTGGGCCCTGTGGTCTCTTCCAGGTCAGTGTCTGGCATTTCCTTCCCCTTGCCACAGGCACCTGGGAGCATGTCTGCACGTGGAGAAAGACTTTCCCGTGGGAAGCCGGTTTATGTCAAACGGGTCCCAGTGCTCTGCTCCTCTCTTTTCACTCCTGCTGCCAGAAGCCCAGGGAGGATGGGAGGGCTTAGAACATGGCTGGGCACTGTGGTTTCTTCCAGAGAAGTGGAGGGCATTTGCTTTACCTCGCCACAACCACTTGGGAGAGGGTCTGCACCTCAGTAAAACTGTTTCTGTGGGAAGCCGGCTTTTTGCAAAGGGGTCTCAGGGCCGTGGGCCTCGGCTGTCCCTCCGGCTCCCCAAAGCACAGGGACGAGGTGAGGGGCTTAGACCATGCCTGGGCAATGTTGTTTCTTACACCTGGGTGTGTGGCATTTTGTTGAGCTGGCTACCCCCACTTGGGATAGGTGTTCCACAGCAAGCACCTATTGTTCGTCGGAAGCCGTTTTTGCCCCAGGGGTCTCCGGGCTGTGTCGTTGGGGTTGAACTCCTGCTAGCAAAACCGCCGGGTTGAGGGAAGGGTTCAGACTGTGCCTGGGCCCTGTGGTCTCTTCCAGGTCAGTGTATGGCGTTTCCTTCCCCTTGCCCCAGGCACCTGGGAGCATGTCTGCACGTGGAGAAAGACTTTCCCGTGGGAAGCCGGTTTTTGTCAAACGGGTCCCAGTACTCTGCTCCTCTCTTTTCACTCCGGCTGCCAGAAGCCCAGGGAGGATGGGAGGGCTTAGAACATGGCTGGGCACTGTGGTTTCTTCCAGAGAAGTGGAGGGCATTTGCTTTACCTTGCCACAACCACTTGGGAGAGGGTCTGCACCTCAGGAAAACTGTTTCCGTGGGAAGCCGGCTTTTTGCAAAGGGGTCTCAGGGCCGTGGGCCTCGGGTGTCCCTCCGGCTCCCCAAAGCACAGGGACGAGGTGAGGGGCTTAGACCATGGCTGGGCAATGTTGTTTCTTACACCTGGGTGTGTGGCATTTTGTTGAGCTGGCTACCCCCACTTGGGATAGGTGTTCCACAGCAAGCACCTATTGTTCGTCGGAAGCCGTTTTTGCCCCAGGGGTCTCCGGGCTGTGTTCGTTGGGGTTGAACTCCTGCTAGCAAAACCGCCGGGTTGAGGGAAGGGTTCAGACTGTGCCTGGGCCCTGTGGTCTCTTCCAGGTCAGTGTATGGCATTTCCTTCCCCTTGCCACAGGCACCTGGGAGCATGTCTGCACGTGGAGAAAGACTTTCCCGTGGGAAGCCGGTTTTTGTCAAACGGGTCCCAGTGCTCTGCTCCTCTCTTTTCACTCCTGCTGCCAGAAGCCCAGGGAGGATGGGAGGGCTTAGAACATGGCTGGGCACTGTGGTTTCTTCCAGAGAAGTGGAGGGCATTTGCTTTACCTTGCCACAACCACTTGGGAGAGGGTCTGCACCTCAGGAAAACTGTTTCCGTGGGAAGCCGGCTTTTTGCAAAGGGGTCTCAGGGCCGTGGGCCTCGGCTGTCCCTCCGGCTCCCCAAAGCACAGGGACGAGGTGAGGGGCTTAGACCATGCCTGGGCAATGTTGTTTCTTACACCTGGGTGTGTGGCATTTTGTTGAGCTGGCTACCCCCACTTGGGATAGGTGTTCCACAGCAAGCACCTATTGTTCGTCGGAAGCCGTTTTTGCCCCAGGGGTCTCCGGGCTGTGTTCGTTGGGGTTGAACTCCTGCTAGCAAAACCGCCGGGTTGAGGGAAGGGTTCAGACTGTGCCTGGGCCCTGTGGTCTCTTCCAGGTCAGTGTATGGCATTTCCTTCCCCTTGCCACAGGCACCTGGGAGCATGTCTGCACGTGGAGAAAGACTTTCCCGTGGGAAGCCGGTTTTTGTCAAACGGGTCCCAGTGCTCTGCTCCTCTCTTTTCACTCCTGCTGCCAGAAGCCCAGGGAGGATGGGAGGGCTTAGAACATGGCTGGGCACTGTGGTTTCTTCCAGAGAAGTGGAGGGCATTTGCTTTACCTTGCCACAACCACTTGGGAGAGGGTCTGCACCTCAGGAAAACTCTTTCCGTGGGAAGCCGGCTTTTTGCAAAGGGTTCTCAGGGCCGTGGGCCTCGGGTGTCCCTCCGGCTCCCCAAAGCACAGGGACGAGGTGAGGGGCTTAGACCATGCCTGGGCAATGTTGTTTCTTACACCTGGGTGTGTGGCATTTTGTTGAGCTGGCTACCCCCACTTGGGATAGGTGTTCCACAGCAAGCACCTATTGTTCGTCGGAAGCCGTTTTTGCCCCAGGGGTCTCCGGGCTGTGTTCGTTGGGGTTGAACTCCTGCTAGCAAAACCGCCGGGTTGAGGGAAGGGTTCAGACTGTGCCTGGGCCATGTGGTCTCTTCCAGGTCAGTGTATGGCATTTCCTTCCCCTTGCCACAGGCACCTGGGAGCATGTCTGCACGTGGAGAAAGACTTTCCCGTGGGAAGCCGGTTTTTGTCAAACGGGTCCCAGTGCTCTGCTCCTCTCTTTTCACTCCTGCTGCCAGAAGCCCAGGGAGATTGGGAGGGCTTAGAACATGGCTGGGCACTGTGGTTTCTTCCAGAGAAGTGGAGGGCATTTGCATTACCTTGCCACAACCACTTGTGAGAAGGTCTGCACCCCAGGAAAACTGTTTCCGTGGGAAGCCGGCTTTTTGTAAAGGGGTCTCAGGGCCGTGGGCCTCGGCTGTCCCTCCGGCTCCCCAAAGCACAGGGACGAGGTGAGGGGCTTAGACCATGCCTGGGCAATGTTGTTTCTTACACCTGGGTGTGTGGCATTTTGTTGAGCTGGCTACCCCCACTTGGGATAGGTGTTCCACAGCAAGCACCTATTGTTCGTCGGAAGCCGTTTTTGCCCCAGGGGTCTCCGGGCTGTGTTCGTTGGGGTTGAACTCCTGCTAGCAAAACCGCCGGGTTGAGGGAAGGGTTCAGACTGTGCCTGGGCCCTGTGGTCTCTTCCAGGTCAGTGTATGGCCTTTCCTTCCCCTTGCCACAGGCACCTGGGAGCATGTCTGCACGTGGAGAAAGACTTTCCCGTGGGAAGCCGGTTTTTGTCAAACGGGTCCCAGTGCTCTGCTCCTCTCTTTTCACTCCTGCTGCCAGAAGCCCAGGGAGGATGGGAGGGCTTAGAACATGGCTGGGCACTGTGGTTTCTTCCAGAGAAGTGGAAGGCATTTGCTTTACCTTGCCACAACCACTTGGGAGAGGGTCTGCACCTCAGGAAAACTGTTTCCGTGGGACGCCGGCTTTTTGCAAAGGGGTCTCAGGGCCGTGGGCCTCGGCTGTCCCTCCGGCTCCCCAAAGCACAGGGACGAGGTGAGGGGCTTAGACCATGCCTGGGCAATGTTGTTTCTTACACCTGGGTGTGTGGCATTTTGTTGAGCTGGCTACCCCCACTTGGGATAGGTGTTCCACAGCAAGCACCTATTGTTCGTCGGAAGCCGTTTTTGCCCCAGGGGTCTCCGGGCTGTGTTCGTAGGGGTTGAACTCCTGCTAGCAAAACCGCCGGGTTGAGGGAAGGGTTCAGACTGTGCCTGGGCCCTGTGGTCTCTTCCAGGTCAGTGTATGGCATTTCCTTCCCCTTGCCACAGGCACCTGGGAGCATGTCTGCACGTGGAGAAAGACTTTCCCGTGGGAAGCCGGTTTTTGTCAAACGGGTCCCAGTGCTCTGCTCCTCTCTTTTCACTCCTGCTGCCAGAAGCCCAGGGAGGATGGGAGGGCTTAGAACATGGCTGGGCACTGTGGTTTCTTCCAGAGAAGTGGAGGGCATTTGCTTTACCTCGCCACAACCACTTGGGAGAGGGTCTGCACCTCAGGAAAACTGTTTCTGTGGGAAGCCGGCTTTTTGCAAAGGGGTCTCAGGGCCGTGGGCCTCGGGTGTCCCTCCGGCTCCCCAAAGCACAGGGACGAGGTGAGGGGCTTAGACCATGCCTGGGCAATGTTGTTTCTTACACCTGGGTGTGTGGCATTTTGTTGAGCTGGCTACCCCCACTTGGGATAGGTGTTCCACAGCAAGCACCTATTGTTCGTCGGAAGCCGTTTTTGCCCCAGGGGTCTCCGGGCTGTGTTCGTTGGGGTTGAACTCCTGCTAGCAAAACCGCCGGGTTGAGGGAAGGGTTCAGACTGTGCCTGGGCCCTGTGGTCTCTTCCAGGTCAGTGTATGGCATTTCCTTCCCCTTGCCACAGGCACCTGGGAGCATGTCTGCACGTGGAGAAAGACTTTCCCGTGGGAAGCCGGTTTTTGTCAAACGGGTCCCAGTGCTCTGCTCCTCTCTTTTCACTCCTGCTGCCAGAACCCCAGGGAGGATGGGAGGGCTTAGAACATGGCTGGGCACTGTGGTTTCTTCCAGAGAAGTGGAAGGCATTTGCTTTACCTCGCCACAACCACTTGGGAGAGGGTCTGCACCTCAGGAAAACTGTTTCCGTGGGACGCCGGCTTTTTGCAAAGGGGTCTCAGGGCCGTGGGCCTCGGCTGTCCCTCCGGCTCCCGAAAGCACAGGGACGAGGTGAGGGGCTTAGACCATGCCTGGGCAATGTTGTTTCTTACACCTGGGTGTGTGGCATTTTGTTGAGCTGGCTACCCCCACTTGGGATAGGTGTTCCACAGCAAGCACCTATTGTTCGTCGGAAGCCGTTTTGCCCCAGGGGTCTCCGGGCTGTGTTCGTTGGGGTTCAACTCCTGCTAGCAAAACCGCCGGGTTGAGGGAAGGGTTCAGACTGTGCCTGGGCCCTGTGGTCTCTTCCAGGTCAGTGTATGGCATTTCCTTCCCCTTGCCACAGGCACCTGGGAGCATGTCTGCACGTGGAGAAAGACTTTCCCGTGGGAAGCCGGTTTTTGTCAAACGGGTCCCAGTGCTCTGCTCCTCTCTTTTCACTCCTGCTGCCAGAAGCCCAGGGAGGATGGGAGGGCTTAGAACATGGCTGGGCACTGTGGTTTCTTCCAGAGAAGTGGAGGGCATTTGCTTTACCTCGCCACAACCACTTGGGAGAGGGTCTGCACCTCAGGAAAACTGTCTCCGTGGGAAGCCGGCTTTTTGCAAAGGGGTCTCAGGGCCGTGTGCCTCGGCTGTCCCTCCGGCTCCCCAAAGCACAGGGACAAGGTGAGAGGCTTAGACCATGCCTGGGCAATGTTGTTTCTTACACCTGGGTGTGTGGCATTTTGTTGAGCTGGCTACCCCCACTTGGGATAGGTGTTCCACAGCAAGCACCTATTGTTCGTCGGAAGCCGTTTTTGCCCCAGGGGTCTCCGGGCTGTGTTCGTTGGGGTTGAACTCCTGCTAGCAAAATCGCCGGGTTGAGGGAAGGGTTCAGACTGTGCCTGGGCCCTGTGGTCTCTTCCAGGTCAGTGTATGGCATTTCCTTCCCCTTGCCCCAGGCACCTGGGAGCATGTCTGCACGTGGAGAAAGACTTTCCCGTGGGAAGCCGGTTTTTGTCAAACGGGTCCCAGTGCTCTGCTCCTCTCTTTTCACTCCTGCTGCCAGAAGCCCAGGGAGGATGGGAGGGCTTAGAACATGGCTTGGCACTGAGGTTTCTTCCAGAGAAGTGGAGGGCATTTGCTTTACCTTGCCACAACCACTTGGGATAGGGTCTGCACCTCAGGAAAACTGTCTCCGTGGGAAGCCGGCTTTTTGCAAAGGGGTCTCAGGGCCGTGTGCCTCGGCTGTCCCTCCGGCTCCCCAAAGCACAGGGACGAGGTGAGGGGCTTAGACCATGCCTGGGCAATGTTGTTTCTTACACCTGGGTGTGTGGCATTTTGTTGAGCTGGCTACCCCCACTTGGGATAGGTGTTCCACAGCAAGCACCTATTGTTCGTCGGAAGCCGTTTTTGCCCCAGGGGTCTCCGGGTTGTGTTCGTTGGGGTTGAACTCCTGCTAGCAAAACCGCCGGGTTGAGGGAAGGGTTCAGACTGTGCTTGGGCCCTGTGGTCTCTTCCAGGTCAGTGTATGGCATTTCCTTCCCCTTGCCCCAGGCACCTGGGAGAATGTCTGCACGTGGAGAAAGACTTTCCCGTGAGAAGCCGGGTTTTGTCAAACGGGTCCCAGTGCTCTGCTCCTCTCTTTTCACTCCTGCTGCCAGAAGCCCAGGGAGGATGGGAGGGCTTAGAACATGGCTGGGCACTGTGGTTTCTTCCACAGAAGTGGAGGGCATTTGCTTTACCTTGCCACAACCACTTGGGATAGGGTCTGCACCTCAGGAAAACTGTCTCCGTGGGAAGCCGGCTTTTTGCAAAGGGGTCTCAGGGCCGTGTGCCTCGGCTGTCCCTCCGGCTCCCCAAAGCACAGGGACGAGGTGAGGGGCTTAGACCATGCCTGGGCAATGTTGTTTCTTACACCTGGGTGTGTGGCATTTTGTTGAGCTGGCTACCCCCACTTGGGATAGGTGTTCCACAGCAAGCACCTATTGTTCGTCGGAAGCCGTTTTTGCCCCAGGGGTCTCCGGGCTGTGTTCGTTGGGGTTGAACTCCTGCTAGCAAAACCGCCGGGTTGAGGGAAGGGTTCAGACTGTGCCTGGGCCCTGTGGTCTCTTCCAGGTCAGTGTATGGCATTTCCTTCCCCTTGCCCCAGGCACCTGGGAGCATGTCTGCACGTGGAGAAAGACTTTCCCGTGAGAAGCCGGTTTTTGTCAAACGGGTCCCAGTGCTCTGCTCCTCTCTTTTCACTCCTGCTGCCAGAAGCCCAGGGAGGATGGGAGGGCTTAGAACATGGCTTGGCACTGAGGTTTCTTCCAGAGAAGTGGAGGGCATTTGCTTTACCTTGCCACAACCACTTGGGATAGGGTCTGCACCTCAGGAAAACTGTCTCCGTGGGAAGCCGGCTTTTTGCAAAGGGGTCTCAGGGCCGTGTGCCTCGGCTGTCCCTCCGGCTCCCCAAAGCACAGGGACGAGGTGAGAGGCTTAGACCATGCCTGGGCAATGTTGTTTCTTACACCTGGGTGTGTGGCATTTTGTTGAGCTGGCTACCCCCACTTGGGATAGGTGTTCCACAGCAAGCGCCTATTGTTCGTCGGAAGCCGTTTTTGCCCCAGGGGTCTCCGGGCTGTGTTCGTTGGGGTTGAACTCCTGCTAGCAAAACCGCCGGGTTGAAGGAAGGGTTCAGACTGTGCCTGGGCCCTGTGGTCTCTTCCAGCTCAGTGTATGGCATTTCCTTCCCCTTGCCACAGGCACCTGGGAGCATGTCTGCACGTGGAGAAAGACTTTCCCGTGGGAAGCCGGGTTTTGTCAAACGGGTCCCAGTGCTCTGCTCCTCTCTTTTCACTCCTGCTGCCAGAAGCCCAGGGAGGATGGGAGGGCTTAGAACATGGCTGGGCACTGTGGATTCTTCCAGAGAAGTGGAGGGCATTTGCTTTACCTTGCCACAACCACTTGGGATAGGGTCTGCACCTCAGGAAAACTGTCTCCGTGGGAAGCCGGCTTTTTGCAAAGGGGTCTCAGGGCCGTGTGCCTCGGCTGTCCCTCCGGCTCCCCAAAGCACAGGGACGAGGTGAGGGGCTTAGACCATGCCTGGGCAATGTTGTTTCTTACACCTGGGTGTGTGGCATTTTGTTGAGCTGGCTACCCCCACTTGGGATAGGTGTTCCACAGCAAGCACCTATTGTTCGTCGGAAGCCGTTTTTGCCCCAGGGGTCTCCGGGCTGTGTTCGTTGGGGTTGAACTCCTGCTAGCAAAACCGCCGGGTTGAGGGAAGGGTTCAGACTGTGCCTGGGCCCTGTGGTCTCTTCCAGCTCAGTGTATGGCATTTCCTTCCCCTTGCCCCAGGCACCTGGGAGCATGTCTGCACGTGGAGAAAGACTTTCCCGTGGGAAGCCGGGTTTTGTCAAACGGGTCCCAGTGCTCTGCTCCTCTCTTTTCACTCCTGCTGCCAAAAGCCCAGGGAGGATGGGAGGGCATAGAACATGGCTTGGCACTGTGGTTTCTTCCAGAGAAGTGGAGGGCATTTGCTTTACCTTGCCACAACCACTTGGGATAGGGTCTGCACCTCAGGAAAACTGTCTCCGTGGGAAGCCGGCTTTTTGCAAAGGGGTCTCAGGGCCGTGTGCCTCGGCTGTCCCTCCGGCTCCCCAAAGCACAGGGACGAGGTGAGGGGCTTAGACCATGCCTGGGCAATGTTGTTTCTTACACCTGGGTGTGTGGCATTTTGTTGAGCTGGCTACCCCCACTTGGGATAGTGTTCCACAGCAAGCACCTATTGTTCGTCGGAAGCCGTTTTTGCCCCAGGGGTCTCCGGGCTGTGTTCGTTGGGGTTGAACTCCTGCTACCAAAACCGCCGGGTTGAGGGAAGGGTTCAGACTGTGCCTGGGACCTGTGGTCTCTTCCAGGTCAGTGTATGGCATTTCCTTCCCCTTGCCCCAGGCACCTGGGAGCATGTCTGCACGTGGAGAAAGACTTTCCCGTGGGAAGCCGGGTGTTGTCAAACGGGTCCCAGTGCTCTGCTCCTCTCATTTCACTCCTGCTGCCAGAAGCCCAGGGAGGATGGGAGGGCTTAGAACATGGCTGGGCACTGTGGTTTCTTCCAGAGAAGTGGAGGGCATTTGCTTTACCTTGCCACAACCACTTGGGATAGGGTCTGCACCTCAGGAAAACTGTCTCCGTGGGAAGCCGGCTTTTTGCAAAGGGGTCTCAGGGCCGTGTGCCTCGGCTGTCCCTCCGGCTCCCCAAAGCACAGGGACGAGGTGAGAGGCTTAGACCATGCCTGGGCAATGTTGTTTCTTACACCTGGGTGTGTGGCATTTTGTTGAGCTGGCTACCCCCACTTGGGATAGGTGTTCCACAGCAAGCACCTATTGTTCGTCGGAAGCCGTTTTTGCCCCAGGGGTCTCCGGGCTGTGTTCGTTGGGGTTGAACTCCTGCTAGCAAAATCGCCGGGTTGAGGGAAGGGTTCAGACTGTGCCTGGGCCCTGTGGTCTCTTCCAGGTCAGTGTATGGCATTTCCTTCCCCTTGCCCCAGGCACCTGGGAGCATGTCTGCACGTGGAGAAAGACTTTCCCGTGAGAAGCCGGTTTTTGTCAAACGGGTCCCAGTGCTCTGCTCCTCTCTTTTCACTCCTGCTGCCAGAAGCCCAGGGAGGATGGGAGGGCTTAGAACATGGCTTGGCACTGAGGTTTCTTCCAGAGAAGTGGAGGGCATTTGCTTTACCTTGCCACAACCACTTGGGATAGGGTCTGCACCTCAGGAAAACTGTCTCCGTGGGAAGCCGGCTTTTTGCAAAGGGGTCTCAGGGCCGTGTGCCTCGGCTGTCCCTCCGGCTCCCCAAAGCACAGGGACGAGGTGAGAGGCTTAGACCATGCCTGGGCAATGTTGTTTCTTACACCTGGGTGTGTGGCATTTTGTTGAGCTGGCTACCCCCACTTGGGATAGGTGTTCCACAGCAAGCGCCTATTGTTCGTCGGAAGCCGTTTTTGCCCCAGGGGTCTCCGGGCTGTGTTCGTTGGGGTTGAACTCCTGCTAGCAAAACCGCCGGGTTGAAGGAAGGGTTCAGACTGTGCCTGGGCCCTGTGGTCTCTTCCAGCTCAGTGTATGGCATTTCCTTCCCCTTGCCACAGGCACCTGGGAGCATGTCTGCACGTGGAGAAAGACTTTCCCGTGGGAAGCCGGGTTTTGTCAAACGGGTCCCAGTGCTCTGCTCCTCTCTTTTCACTCCTGCTGCCAGAAGCCCAGGGAGGATGGGAGGGCTTAGAACATGGCTGGGCACTGTGGTTTCTTCCACAGAAGTGGAGGGCATTTGCTTTACCTTGCCACAACCACTTGGGATAGGGTCTGCACCTCAGGAAAACTGTCTCCGTGGGAAGCCGGCTTTTTGCAAAGGGGTCTCAGGGCCGTGTGCCTCGGCTGTCCCTCCGGCTCCCCAAAGCACAGGGACGAGGTGAGGGGCTTAGACCATGCCTGGGCAATGTTGTTTCTTACACCTGGGTGTGTGGCATTTTGTTGAGCTGGCTACCCCCACTTGGGATAGTGTTCCACAGCAAGCACCTATTGTTCGTCGGAAGCCGTTTTTGCCCCAGGGGTCTCCGGGCTGTGTTCGTTGGGGTTGAACTCCTGCTAGCAAAATCGCCGGGTTGAGGGAAGGGTTCAGACTGTGCCTGGGACCTGTGGTCTCTTCCAGGTCAGTGTATGGCATTTCCTTCCCCTTGCCCCAGGCACCTGGGAGCATGTCTGCACGTGGAGAAAGACTTTCCCGTGGGAAGCCGGGTGTTGTCAAACGGGTCCCAGTGCTCTGCTCCTCTCTTTTCACTCCTGCTGCCAGAAGCCCAGGGAGGATGGGAGGGCTTAGAACATGGCTGGGCACTGTGGTTTCTTCCAGAGAAGTGGAGGGCATTTGCTTTACCTTGCCACAACCACTTGGGATAGGGTCTGCACCTCAGGAAAACTGTCTCCGTGGGAAGCCGGCTTTTTGCAAAGGGGTCTCAGGGCCGTGTGCCTCGGCTGTCCCTCCGGCTCCCCAAAGCACAGGGACGAGGTGAGGGGCTTAGACCATGCCTGGGCAATGTTGTTTCTTACACCTGGGTGTGTGGCATTTTGTTGAGCTGGCTACCCCCACTTGGGATAGTGTTCCACAGCAAGCACCTATTGTTCGTCGGAAGCCGTTTTTGCCCCAGGGGTCTCCGGGCTGTGTTCGTTGGGTTTGAACTCCTGCTAGCAAAACCGCCGGGTTGAGGGAAGGGTTCAGACTGTGCCTGGGCCCTGTGGTCTCTTCCAGGTCAGTGTATGGCATTTCCTTCCCCTTGCCCCAGGCACCTGGGAGCATGTCTGCACGTGGAGAAAGACTTTCCCGTGGGAAGCCGGGTTTTGTCAAACGGGTCCCAGTGCTCTGCTCCTCTCTTTTCACTCCTGCTGCCAGAAGCCCAGGGAGGATGGGAGGGCTTAGAACATGGCTGGGCACTGTGGTTTCTTCCAGAGAAGTGGAGGGCATTTGCTTTACCTTGCCACAACCACTTGGGATAGGGTCTGCACCTCAGGAAAACTGTCTCCGTGGGAAGCCGGCTTTTTGCAAAGGGGTCTCAGGGTCGTGTGCCTCGGCTGTCCCTCCGGCTCCCCAAAGCACAGGGACGAGGTGAGGGGCTTAGACCATGCCTGGGCAATGTTGTTTCTTACACCTGGGTGTGTGGCATTTTGTTGAGCTGGCTACCCCCACTTGGGATAGTGTTCCACAGCAAGCACCTATTGTTCGTCGGAAGCCGTTTTTGCCCCAGGGGTCTCCGGGCTGTGTTCGTTGTGGTTGAACTCCTGCTAGCAAAACCGCCGGGTTGAGGGAAGGGTTCAGACTGTGCCTGGGCCCTGTGGTCTCTTCCAGGTCAGTGTATGGCATTTCCTTCCCCTTGCCCAGGCACCTGGGAGCATGTCTGCACGTGGAGAAAGACTTTCCCGTGGGAAGCCGGGTTTTGTCAAACGGGTCCCAGTGCTCTGCTCCTCTCTTTTCACTCCTGCTGCCAGAAGCCCAGGGAGGATGGGAGGGCTTAGAACATGGCTGGGCACTGTGGTTTCTTCCAGAGAAGTGGAGGGCATTTGCTTTACCTTGCCACAACCACTTGGGATAGGGTCTGCACCTCAGGAAAACTGTCTCCGTGGGAAGCCGGCTTTTTGCAAAGGGGTCTCAGGGCCGTGTGCCTCGGCTGTCCCTCCGGCTCCCCAAAGCACAGGGACGAGGTGAGGGGCTTAGACCATGCCTGGGCAATGTTGTTTCTTACACCTGGGTGTGTGGCATTTTGTTGAGCTGGCTACCCCCACTTGGGATAGGTGTTCCACAGCAAGCACCTATTGTTCGTCGGAAGCCGTTTTTGCCCCAGGGGTCTCCGGGCTGTGTTCGTTGGGGTTGAACTCCTGCTAGCAAAACCGCCGGGTTGAGGGAAGGGTTCAGACTGTGCCTGGGCCCTGTGGTCTCTTCCAGGTCAGTGTATGGCATTTCCTTCCCCTTGCCACAGGCACCTGGGAGCATGTCTGCACGTGGAGAAAGACTTTCCCGTGGGAAGCCGGGTTTTGTCCAACGGGTCCCAGTGCTCTGCTCCTCTCTTTTCACTCCTGCTGCCAGAAGCCCAGGGAGGATGGGAGGGCTTAGAACATGGCTGGGCACTGTGGTTTCTTCCAGAGAAGTGGAGGGCATTTGCTTTACCTTACCACAACCACTTGGGATAGGGTCTGCACCTCAGGAAAACTGTCTCCGTGAGAAGCCGGGTTTTTGCAAAGGGGTCTCAGGGCCGTGTGCCTCGGCTGTCCCTCCGGCTCCCCAAAGCACAGGGACGAGGTGAGGGGCTTAGACCATGCCTGGGCAATGTTGTTTCTTACACCTGGGTGTGTGGCATTTTGTTGAGCTGGCTACCCCCACTTGGGATAGGTGTTCCACAGCAAGCACCTATTGTTCGTCGGAAGCCGTTTTTGCCCCAGGGGTCTCCGGGCTGTGTTCGTTGGGGTTGAACTCCTGCTAGCAAAACCGCCGGGTTGAGGGAAGGGTTCAGACTGTGCCTGGGCCCTGTGGTCTCTTCCAGCTCAGTGTATGGCATTTCCTTCCCATTGCCCCAGGCACCTGGGAGCATGTCTGCACGTGGAGAAAGACTTTCCCGTGGGAAGCCGGGTTTTGTCAAACGGGTCCCAGTGCTCTGCTCCTCTCTTTTCACTCCTGCTGCCAGAAGCCCAGGGAGGATGGGAGGGCTTAGAACATGGCTGGGCACTGTGGTTTCTTCCAGAGAAGTGGAGGGCATTTGCTTTACCTTGCCACAACCACTTGGGATAGGGTCTGCACCTCAGGAAAACTGTCTCCGTGGGAAGCCGGCTTTTTGCAAAGGGGTCTCAGGGCCGTGTGCCTCGGCTGTCCCTCCGGCTCCCCAAAGCACAGGGACGAGGTGAGAGGCTTAGACCATGCCTGGGCAATGTTGTTTCTTACACCTGGGTGTGTGGCATTTTGTTGAGCTGGCTACCCCCACTTGGGATAGGTGTTCCACAGCAAGCACCTATTGTTCGTCGGAAGCCGTTTTTGCCCCAGGGGTCTCCGGGCTGTGTTCGTTGGGGTTGAACTCCTGCTAGCAAAACCGCCGGGTTGAGGGAAGGGTTCAGACTGTGCCTGGGCCCTGTGGTCTCTTCCAGGTCAGTGTATGGCATTTCCTTCCCCTTGCCCCAGGCACCTGGGAGCATGTCTGCACGTGGAGAAAGACTTTCCCGTGGGAAGCCGGGTTTTGTCAAACGGGTCCCAGTGCTCTGCTCCTCTCTTTTCACTCCTGCTGCCAGAAGCCCAGGGAGGATGGGAGGGCTTAGAACATGGCTGGGCACTGTGGTTTCTTCCAGAGAAGTGGAGGGCATTTGCTTTACCTTGCCACAACCACTTGGGATAGGGTCTGCACCTCAGGAAAACTGTCTCCGTGGGAAGCCGGCTTTTTGCAAAGGGGTCTCAGGGCCGTGTGCCTCGGCTGTCCCTCCGGCTCCCCAAAGCACAGGGACGAGGTGAGGGGCTTAGACCATGCCTGGGCAATGTTGTTTCTTACACCTGGGTGTGTGGCATTTTGTTGAGCTGGCTACCCCCACTTGGGATAGGTGTTCCACAGCAAGCACCTATTGTTCGTCGGAAGCCGTTTTTGCCCCAGGGGTCTCCGGGTTGTGTTCTTTGGGGTTGAACTCCTGCTAGCAAAACCGCCGGGTTGAGGGAAGGGTTCAGACTGTGCTTGGGCCCTGTGGTCTCTTCCAGGTCAGTGTATGGCATTTCCTTCCCCTTGCCCCAGGCACCTGGGAGAATGTCTGCACGTGGAGAAAGACTTTCCCGTGGGAAGCCGGGTTTTGTCAAACGGGTCCCAGTGCTCTGCTCCTCTCTTTTCACTCCTGCTGCCAAAAGCCCAGGGAGGATGGGAGGGCTTAGAACATGGCTTGGCACTGTGGTTTCTTCCAGAGAAGTGGAGGGCATTTGCTTTACCTTGCCACAACCACTTGGGATAGGGTGTGGACCTCAGGAAAACTGTCTCCGTGGGAAGCCGGCTTTTTGCAAAGGGGTCTTAGGGCCGTGTGCCTCGGCTGTCCCTCCGGCTCCCCAAAGCACAGGGACGAGGTGAGGGGCTTAGACTATGCCTGGGCAATGTTGTTTCTTACACCTGGGTGTGTGGCATTTTGTTGAGCTGGCTACCCCCACTTGGGATAGGTGTTCCACAGCAAGCACCTATTGTTCGTCGGAAGCCGTTTTTGCCCCAGGGGTCTCCGGGCTGTGTTCGTTGGGGTTGAACTCCTGCTAGCAAAAGCGCCGGGTTGAGGGAAGGGTTCAGACTGTGCCTGGGCCCTGTGGTCTCTTCCAGGTCAGTGTATGGCATTTCCTTCCCCTTGCCCCAGGCACCTGGGAGCATGTCTGCACGTGGAGAAAGACTTTCCCGTGGGAAGCCGGGTTTTGTCAAACGGGTCCCAGTGCTCTGCTCCTCTCTTTTCACTCCTGCTGCCAAAAGCCCAGGGAGGATGGGAGGGCTTAGAACATGGCTTGGCACTGTGGTTTCTTCCAGAGAAGTGCATGGCATTTGCTTTACCTTGCCACAACCACTTGGGATAGGGTCTGCACCTCAGGAAAACTGTCTCCGTGGGAAGCCGGCTTTTTGCAAAGGGGTCTCAGGGCCGTGTGCCTCGGCTGTCCCTCCGGCTCCCCAAAGCACAGGGACGAGGTGAGGGGCTTAGACCATGCCTGGGCAATGTTGTTTCTTACACCTGGGTGTGTGGCATTTTGTTGAGCTGGCTACCCCCACCTGGGATAGTGTTCCACAGCAAGCACCTATTGTTCGTCGGAAGCCGTTTTTGCCCCAGGGGTCTCCGGGCTGTGTTCGTTGTGGTTGAACTCCTGCTAGCAAAACCGCCGGGTTGAGGGAAGGGTTCAGACTGTGCCTGGGCCCTGTGGTCTCTTCCAGGTCAGTGTATGGCATTTCCTTCCCCTTGCCCCAGGCACCTGGGAGCATGTCTGCACGTGGAGAAAGACTTTCCCGTGGGAAGCCGGGTTTTGTCAAACGGGTCCCAGTGCTCTGCTCCTCTCTTTTCACTCCTGCTGCCAGAAGCCCAGGGAGGATGGGAGGGCTTAGATCATGGCTGGGCACTGTGGTTTCTTCCAGAGAAGTGGAGGGCATTTGCTTTACCTTGCCACAACCACTTGGGATAGGGTCTGCACCTCAGGAAAACTGTCTCCGTGGGAAGCCGGCTTTTTGCAAAGGGGTCTCAGGGCCGTGTGCCTCGGCTGTCCCTCCGGCTCCCCAAAGCACAGGGACGAGGTGAGGGGCTTAGACCATGCCTGGGCAATGTTGTTTCTTACACCTGGGTGTGTGGCATTTTGTTGAGCTGGCTACCCCCACTTGGGATAGTGTTCCACAGCAAGCACCTATTGTTCGTCGGAAGCCCTTTTTGCCCCAGGGGTCTCCGGGCTGTGTTCGTTGTGGTTGAACTCCTGCTAGCAAAACCGCCGGGTTGAGGGAAGGGTTCAGACTGTGCCTGGGCCCTGTGGTCTCTTCCAGGTCAGTGTATGGCATTTCCTTCCCCTTGCCCAGGCACCTGGGAGCATGTCTGCACGTGGAGAAAGACTTTCCCGTGGGAAGCCGGGTTTTGTCAAACGGGTCCCAGTGCTATGCTCCTCTCTTTTCACTCCTGCTGCCAGAAGCCCAGGGAGGATGGGAGGGCTTAGAACATGGCTGGGCACTGTGGTTTCTTCCAGAGAAGTGGAGGGCATTTGCTTTACCTTGCCACAACCACTTGGGATAGGGTCTGCACCTCAGGAAAACTGTCTCCGTGGGAAGCCGGCTTTTTGCAAAGGGGTCTCAGGGCCGTGTGCCTCGGCTGTCCCTCCGGCTCCCCAAAGCACAGGGACGAGGTGAGGGGCTTAGACCATGCCTGGGCAATGTTGTTTCTTACACCTGGGTGTGTGGCATTTTGTTGAGCTGGCTACCCCCACTTGGGATAGGTGTTCCACAGCAAGCACCTATTGTTCGTCGGAAGCCGTTTTTGCCCCAGGGGTCTCCGGGCTGTGTTCGTTGGGGTTGAACTCCTGCTAGCAAAACCGCCGGGTTGAGGGAAGCGTTCAGACTGTGCCTGGGCCCTGTGGTCTCTTCCAGGTCAGTGTATGGCATTTCCTTCCCCTTGCCACAGGCACCTTGGAGCATGTCTGCACGTGGAGAAAGACTTTCCCGTGGGAAGCCGGGTTTTGTCCAACGGGTCCCAGTGCTCTGCTCCTCTCTTTTCACTCCTGCTGCCAGAAGCCCAGGGAGGATGGGAGGGCTTAGGACATGGCTGGGCACTGTGGTTTCTTCCAGAGAAGTGGAGGGCATTTGCTTTACCTTACCACAACCACTTGGGATAGGGTCTGCACCTCAGGAAAACTGTCTCCGTGAGAAGCCGGGTTTTTGCAAAGGGGTCTCAGGGCCGTGTGCCTCGGCTGTCCCTCCGGCTCCCCAAAGCACAGGGACGAGGTGAGGGGCTTAGACCATGCCTGGGCAATGTTGTTTCTTACACCTGGGTGTGTGGCATTTTGTTGAGCTGGCTACCCCCACTTGGGATAGGTGTTCCACAGCAAGCACCTATTGTTCGTCGGAAGCCGTTTTTGCCCCAGGGGTCTCCGGGCTGTGTTCGTTGGGGTTGAACTCCTGCTAGCAAAACCGCCGGGTTGAGGGAAGGGTTCAGACTGTGCCTGGGCCCTGTGGGCTCTTCCAGCTCAGTGTATGGCATTTCCTTCCCCTTGCCCCAGGCACCTGGGAGCATGTCTGCACGTGGAGAAAGACTTTCCCGTGGGAAGCCGGGTTTTGTCAAACGGGTCCCAGTGCTCTGCTCCTCTCTTTTCACTCCTGCTGCCAGAAGCCCAGGGAGGATGGGAGGGCTTAGAACATGGCTGGGCACTGTGGTTTCTTCCAGAGAAGTGGAGGGCATTTGCTTTACCTTGCCACAACCACTTGGGATAGGGTCTGCACCTCAGGAAAACTGTCTCCGTGGGAAGCCGGCTTTTTGCAAAGGGGTCTCAGGGCCGTGTGCCTCGGCTGTCCCTCCGGCTCCCCAAAGCACAGGGACGAGGTGAGAGGCTTAGACCATGCCTGGGCAATGTTGTTTCTTACACCTGGGTGTGTGGCATTTTGTTGAGCTGGCTACCCCCACTTGGGATAGGTGTTCCACAGCAAGCACCTATTGTTCGTCGGAAGCCGTTTTTGCCCCAGGGGTCTCCGGGCTGTGTTCGTTGGGGTTGAACTCCTGCTAGCAAAACCGCCGGGTTGAGGGAAGGGTTCAGACTGTGCCTGGGCCCTGTGGGCTCTTCCAGCTCAGTGTATGGCATTTCCTTCCCCTTGCCCCAGGCACCTGGGAGCATGTCTGCACGTGGAGAAAGACTTTCCCGTGGGAAGCCGGGTTTTGTCAAACGGGTCCCAGTGCTCTGCTCCTCTCTTTTCACTCCTGCTGCCAGAAGCCCAGGGAGGATGGGAGGGCTTAGAACATGGCTGGGCACTGTGGTTTCTTCCAGAGAAGTGGAGGGCATTTGCTTTACCTTGCCACAACCACTTGGGATAGGGTCTGCACCTCAGGAAAACTGTCTCCGTGGGAAGCCGGCTTTTTGCAAAGGGGTCTCAGGGCCGTGTGCCTCGGCTGTCCCTCCGGCTCCCCAAAGCACAGGGACGAGGTGAGGGGCTTAGACCATGCCTGGGCAATGTTGTTTCTTACACCTGGGTGTGTGGCATTTTGTTGAGCTGGCTACCCCCACTTGGGATAGGTGTTCCACAGCAAGCACCTATTGTTCGTCGGAAGCCGTTTTTGCCCCAGGGGTCTCCGGGCTGTGTTCGTTGGGGTTGAACTCCTGCTAGCAAAACCGCCGGGTTGAGGGAAGGGTTCAGACTGTGCCTGGGCCCTGTGGGCTCTTCCAGCTCAGTGTATGGCATTTCCTTCCCCTTGCCCCAGGCACCTGGGAGCATGTCTGCACGTGGAGAAAGACTTTCCCGTGGGAAGCCGGGTTTTGTCAAACGGGTCCCAGTGCTCTGCTCCTCTCTTTTCACTCCTGCTGCCAGAAGCCCAGGGAGGATGGGAGGGCTTAGAACATGGCTGGGCACTGTGGTTTCTTCCAGAGAAGTGGAGGGCATTTGCTTTACCTTGCCACAACCACTTGGGATAGGGTCTGCACCTCAGGAAAACTGTCTCCGTGGGAAGCCGGCTTTTTGCAAAGGGGTCTCAGGGCCGTGTGCCTCGGCTGTCCCTCCGGCTCCCCAAAGCACAGGGACGAGGTGAGAGGCTTAGACCATGCCTGGGCAATGTTGTTTCTTACACCTGGGTGTGTGGCATTTTGTTGAGCTGGCTACCCCCACTTGGGATAGGTGTTCCACAGCAAGCACCTATTGTTCGTCGGAAGCCGTTTTTGCCCCAGGGGTCTCCGGGCTGTGTTCGTTGGGGTTGAACTCCTGCTAGCAAAACCGCCGGGTTGAGGGAAGGGTTCAGACTGTGCCTGGGCCCTGTGGTCTCTTCCAGCTCAGTGTATGGCATTTCCTTCCCCTTGCCCCAGGCACCTGGGAGCATGTCTGCACGTGGAGAAAGACTTTCCCGTGGGAAGCCGGGTTTTGTCAAACGGGTCCCAGTGCTCTGCTCCTCTCTTTTCACTCCTGCTGCCAGAAGCCCAGGGAGGATGGGAGGGCTTAGAACATGGCTGGGCACTGTGGTTTCTTCCAGAGAAGTGGAGGGCATTTGCTTTACCTTGCCACAACCACTTGGGATAGGGTCTGCACCTCAGGAAAACTGTCTCCGTGGGAAGCCGGCTTTTTGCAAAGGGGTCTCAGGGCCGTGTGCCTCGGCTGTCCCTCCGGCTCCCCAAAGCACAGGGACGAGGTGAGGGGCTTAGACCATGCCTGGGCAATGTTGTTTCTTACACCTGGGTGTGTGGCATTTTGTTGAGCTGGCTACCCCCACTTGGGATAGGTGTTCCACAGCAAGCACCTATTGTTCGTCGGAAGCCGTTTTTGCCCCAGGGGTCTCCGGGCTGTGTTCGTTGGGGTTGAACTCCTGCTAGCAAAACCGCCGGGTTGAGGGAAGGGTTCAGACTGTGCCTGGGCCCTGTGGTCTCTTCCAGGTCAGTGTATGGCATTTCCTTCCCCTTGCCACAGGCACCTGGGAGCATGTCTGCACGTGGAGAAAGACTTTCCCGTGGGAAGCCGGGTTTTGTCCAACGGGTCCCAGTGCTCTGCTCCTCTCTTTTCACTCCTGCTGCCAGAAGCCCAGGGAGGATGGGAGGGCTTAGAACATGGCTGGGCACTGTGGTTTCTTCCAGAGAAGTGGAGGGCATTTGCTTTACCTTACCACAACCACTTGGGATAGGGTCTGCACCTCAGGAAAACTGTCTCCGTGAGAAGCCGGGTTTTTGCAAAGGGGTCTCAGGGCCGTGTGCCTCGGCTGTCCCTCCGGCTCCCCAAAGCACAGGGACGAGGTGAGGGGCTTAGACCATGCCTGGGCAATGTTGTTTCTTACACCTGGGTGTGTGGCATTTTGTTGAGCTGGCTACCCCCACTTGGGATAGGTGTTCCACAGCAAGCACCTATTGTTCGTCGGAAGCCGTTTTTGCCCCAGGGGTCTCCGGGCTGTGTTCGTTGGGGTTGAACTCCTGCTAGCAAAACCGCCGGGTTGAGGGAAGGGTTCAGACTGTGCCTGGGCCCTGTGGGCTCTTCCAGCTCAGTGTATGGCATTTCCTTCCCCTTGCCCCAGGCACCTGGGAGCATGTCTGCACGTGGAGAAAGACTTTCCCGTGGGAAGCCGGGTTTTGTCAAACGGGTCCCAGTGCTCTGCTCCTCTCTTTTCACTCCTGCTGCCAGAAGCCCAGGGAGGATGGGAGGGCTTAGAACATGGCTGGGCACTGTGGTTTCTTCCAGAGAAGTGGAGGGCATTTGCTTTACCTTGCCACAACCACTTGGGATAGGGTCTGCACCTCAGGAAAACTGTCTCCGTGGGAAGCCGGCTTTTTGCAAAGGGGTCTCAGGGCCGTGTGCCTCGGCTGTCCCTCCGGCTCCCCAAAGCACAGGGACGAGGTGAGAGGCTTAGACCATGCCTGGGCAATGTTGTTTCTTACACCTGGGTGTGTGGCATTTTGTTGAGCTGGCTACCCCCACTTGGGATAGGTGTTCCACAGCAAGCACCTATTGTTCGTCGGAAGCCGTTTTTGCCCCAGGGGTCTCCGGGCTGTGTTCGTTGGGGTTGAACTCCTGCTAGCAAAACCGCCGGATTGAGGGAAGGGTTCAGACTGTGCCTGGGCCCTGTGGTCTCTTCCAGGTCAGTGTATGGCATTTCCTTCCCCTTGCCACAGGCACCTGGGAGCATGTCTGCACGTGGAGAAAGACTTTCCCGTGGGAAGCCGGTTTTTGTCAAACGGGTCCCAGTGCTCTGCTCCTCTCTTTTCACTCTTGCTGCCAGAAGCCCAGGGAGGATGGGAGGGCTTAGAACATGGCTGGGCACTGTGGTTTCTTCCAGAGAAGTGGAGGGCATTTGCTTTACCTTGCCACAACCACTTGGGATAGGGTCTGCACCTCAGGAAAACTGTCTCCGTGGGAAGCCGGCTTTTTGCAAAGGGGTCTCAGGGCCGTGGGCCTCGGCTGTCCCTACGGCTCCCCAAAGCACAGGGACGAGGTGAGGGGCTTAGACCATTCCTGGGCAATGTTGTTTCTTACACCTGGGTGTGTGGCATTTTGTTGAGCTGGCGACCCGCATTTGGGATAGGTGTTCCACAGCAAGCACCTATTGTTCGTCGGAAGCCGTTTTTGCCCCAGGGGTCTCCGGGCTCTGTTCTTTGGGGTTGAACTCCTGCTAGCAAAACCGCCGGGTTGAGGGAAGGGTTCAGACTGTGCCTGGGCCCTGTGGTCTCTTCCAGGTCAGTGTATGGCATTTCCTTCCCCTTGCCCCAGGCACCTGGGAGCATGTCTGCACGTGGAGAAAGACTTTCCCGTGGGAAGCCGGGTTTTGTCCAACGGGTCCCAGTGCTCTGCTCCTCTCTTTTCACTCCTGCTGCCAGAAGCCCAGGGAGGATGGGAGGGCTTAGAACATGGCTGGGCACTGTGGTTTCTTCCAGAGAAGTGGAGGGCATTTGCTTTACCTTGCCACAACCACTTGGGATAGGGTCTGCACCTCAGGAAAACTGTCTCCGTGGGAAGCCGGCTTTTTGCAAAGGGGTCTCAGGGCCGTGTGCCTCGGCTGTCCCTCCGGCTCCCCAAAGCACAGGGACGAGGTGAGGGGCTTAGACCATGCCTGGGCAATGTTGTTTCTTACACCTGGGTGTGTGGCAATTTGTTGAGCTGGCTACCCCCACTTGGGATAGGTGTTCCACAGCAAGCACCTATTGTTCGTCGGAAGCCGTTTTTGCCCCAGGGGTCTCCGGGCTGTGTTCGTTGGGGTTGAACTCCTGCTAGCAAAACCGCCGGGTTGAGGGAAGGGTTCAGACTGTGCCTGGGCCCTGTGGTCTCTTCCAGGTCAGTGTATGGCATTTCCTTCCCCTTGCCCCAGGCACCTGGGAGCATGTCTGCACGTGGAGAAAGACTTTCCCGTGGGAAGCCGGGTTTTGTCAAACGGGTCCCAGGGCTCTGCTCCTCTCTTTTCACTCCTGCTGCCAGAAGCCCAGGGAGGATGGGAGGGCTTAGAACATGGCTTGGCACTGTGGTTTCTTCCAGAGAAGTGGAGGGCATTTGCTTTACCTTGCCACAACCACTTGGGATAGGGTCTGCACCTCAGGAAAACTGTCTCCGTGGGAAGCCGGCTTTTTGCAAAGGGGTCTCAGGGCCGTGTGCCTCGGCTGTCCCTCCGGCTCCCCAAAGCACAGGGACGAGGTGAGGGGCTTAGACCATGCCTGGGCAATGTTGTTTCTTACACCTGGGTGTGTGGCATTTTGTTGAGCTGGCTACCCCCACTTGGGATAGGTGTTCCACAGCAAGCAGCTATTGTTCGTCGGAAGCCGTTTTTGCCCCAGGGGTCTCCGGGCTGTGTTCGTTGGGGTTGAACTCCTGCTAGCAAAATCGCCGGGTTGAGGGAAGGGTTCAGACTGTGCCTGGGCCCTGTGGTCTCTTCCAGGTCAGTGTATGGCATTTCCTTCCCCTTGGCCCAGGCACCTGGGAGCATGTCTGCACGTGGAGAAAGACTTTCCCGTGGGAAGCCGGGTTTTGTCAAACGGGTCCCAGTGCTCTGCTCCTCTCTTTTCACTCCTGCTGCCAGAAGCCCAGGGAGGATGGGAGGGCTTAGAACATGGCTGGGCACTGTGGTTTCTTCCAGAGAAGTGGAGGGCATTTGCTTTACCTTGCCACAACCACTTGGGATAGGGTCTGCACCTCAGGAAAACTGTCTCCGTGGGAAGCCGGCTTTTTTCAAAGGGGTCTCAGGGCCGTCTGCCTCGGCTGTCCCTCCGGCTCCCCAAAGCACAGGGACGAGGTGAGGGGCTTAGACCATGCCTGGGCAATGTTGTTTCTTACACCTGGGTGTGTGGCATTTTGTTGAGCTGGCTACCCCCACTTGGGATAGCTGTTCCACAGCAAGCACCTATTGTTCGTCGGAAGCCGTTTTTGCCCCAGGGGTCTCCGGGCTGTGTTCGTTGGGTTTGAACTCCTGCTAGCAAAACCGCCGGGTTGAGGGAAGGGTTCAGACTGTGCCTGGGCCCTATGGTCTCTTCCAGGTCAGTGAATGGCATTTCCTTCCCCTTGCCCCAGGCACCTGGGAGAATGTCTTCACGTGGAGAAAGACTTTCCCGTGGGAAGCCGGTTTTTGTCAAACGGGTCCCAGTGCTCTGCTCCTCTCTTTTCACTCCTGCTGCCAGAAGCCCAGGGAGGATGGGAGGGCTTAGAACATGGCTGGGCACTGTGGTTTCTTCCAGAGAAGTGGAGGGCATTTGCTTTACCTTGCCACAACCACTTGGGATAGGGTCTGCACCTCAGGAAAACTGTCTCCGTGGGAAGCCGGCTTTTTGCAAAGGGGTCTCAGGGCCGTGTGCCTCGGCTGTCCGTCCGGCTCCCCAAAACACAGGGACGAGGTGAGGGGCTTAGACCATGCCTGGGCAATGTTGTTTCTCACACCTGGGTGTGTGGCATTTTGTTGAGCTGGCTACCCCCACTTGGGATAGGTGTTCCACAGCAAGCACCTATTGTTCGTCGGAAGCCGTTTTTGCCCCAGGGGTCTCCGGGCTGTGTTCGTTGGGGTTGAACTCCTGCTAGCAAAACCGCCGGGTTGAGGGAAGGGTTCAGACTGTGCCTGGGCCCTGTGGTCTCTTCCAGGTCAGTGTATGGCATTTCCTTCCCCTTGCCCCAGGCACCTGGGAGCATGTCTGCACGTGGAGAAAGACTTTCCCGTGGGAAGCCGGGTTTTGTCAAACGGGTCCCAGTGCTCTGCTCCTCTCTTTTCACTCCTGCTGCCAGAAGCCCAGGGAGGATGGGAGGGCTTAGAACATGGCTGGGAACTGTGGTTTCTTCCAGAGAAGTGGAGGGCATTTGCTTTACCTTGCCACAACCACTTGGGATAGGGTCTGCACCTCAGGAAAACTGTCTCCGTGGGAAGCCGGCTTTTTGCAAAGGGGTTTCAGGGCCGTGTGCCTCGGCAGTCCCTCCGGCTCCCCAAAGCACAGGGACGAGGTGAGGGGCGTAGACCATGCCTGGGCAATGTTGTTTCTTACACCTGGGTGTGTGGCATTTTGTTGAGCTGGCGACCCGCATTTGGGATAAGTGTTCCACAGCAAGCACCTATTGTTCGTCGGAAGCCGTTTTTGCCCCAGGGGTCTCCGGGCTCTGTTCTTTGGGGTTGAACTCCTGCTAGCAAAACCGCCGGGTTGAGGGAAGGGTTCAGACTGTGCCTGGGCCCTGTGGTCTCTTCCAGGTCAGTGTATGGCATTTCCTTCCCCTTGCCCCAGGCACCTGGGAGCATGTCTGCACGTGGAGAAAGACTTTCCCGTGGGAAGCCGGGTTTTGTCAAACGGGTCCCAGTGCTCTGCTCCTCTCTTTTCACTCCTGCTGCCAGAAGCCCAGGGAGGATGGGAGGGCTTAGAACATGGCTGGGAACTGTGGTTTCTTCCAGAGAAGTGGAGGGCATTTGCTTTACCTTGCCACAACCACTTGGGATAGGGTCTGCACCTCAGGAAAACTGTCTCCGTGGGAAGCCGGCTTTTTGCAAAGGGGTTTCAGGGCCGTCTGCCTCGGCAGTCCCTCCGGCTCCCCAAAGCACAGGGACGAGGTGAGGGGCGTAGACCATGCCTGGGCAATGTTGTTTCTTACACCTGGGTGTGTGGCATTTTGTTGAGCTGGCGACCCGCATTTGGGATAAGTGTTCCACAGCAAGCACCTATTGTTCGTCGGAAGCCGTTTTTGCCCCAGGGGTCTCCGGGCTGTGTTCGTTGGGGTTGAACTCCTGCTAGCAAAACCGCCGGGTTGAGGGAAGGGTTCAGACTGTGCCTGGGCCCTGTGGTCTCTTCCAGGTCAGTGTATGGCATTTCCTTCCCCTTGCCCCAGGCACCTGGGAGCATGTCTGCACGTGGAGAAAGACTTTCCCGTGGGAAGCCAGGTTTTGTCAAACGGGTCCCAGGGCTCTGCTCCTCTCTTTTCACTCCTGCTGCCAGAAGCCCAGGGAGGATGGGAGGGCTTAGAACATGGCTGGGCACTGTGGTTTCTTCCAGAGAAGTGGAGGGCATTTGCTTTACCTTGCCACAACCACTTGGGATAGGGTCTGCACCTCAGGAAAACTGTCTCCGTGGGAAGCCGGCTTTTTGCAAAGGGGTCTCAGGGCCGTGTGCCTCGGCTGTCCCTCCGGCTCCCCAAAGCACAGGGACGAGGTGAGGGGCTTAGTCCATGCCTGGGCAATGTTGTTTCTTACACCTGGGTGTGTGGCATTTTGTTGAGCTGGCTACCCCCACTTGGGATAGGTGTTCCACATCAAGCACCTATTGTTCGTCGGAAGCCGTTCTTGCCCCAGGAGTCTCCGGGCTGTGTTCGTTGGGGTTGAACTCCTGCTAGCAAAACCGCCGGGTTGAGGGAAGGGTTCAGACTGTGTCTGGGCCCTGTGGTCTCTTCCAGGTCAGTGTATGGCATTTCCTTCCCCTTGCCCCAGGCACCTGGGAGCATGTCTGCACGTGGAGAAAGACTTTCCCGTGGGAAGCCGGGTTTTGTCAAACGGGTCCCAGTGCTCTGCTCCTCTCTTTTCACTCCTGCTGCCAGAAGCCCAGGGAGGATGGGAGGGCTTAGAACATGGCTGGGCACTGTGGTTTCTTCCAGAGAAGTGGAGGGCATTTGCTTTACCTTGCCACAACCACTTGGGATAGGGTCTGCACCTCAGGAAAACTGTCTCCGTGAGAAGCCGGGTTTTTGCAAAGGGGTCTCAGGGCCGTGTGCCTCGGCTGTCCCTCCGGCTCCCCAAAGCACAGGGACGAGGTGAGGGGCTTAGACCATGCCTGGGCAATGTTGTTTCTTACACCTGGGTGTGTGGCATTTTGTTGAGCTGGCTACCCCCACTTGGGATAGGTGTTCCACAGCAAGCACCTATTGTTCGTCGGAAGCCGTTTTTGCCCCAGGGGTCTCTGGGCTGTGTTCGTTGGGTTTGAACTCCTGCTAGCAAAACCGCCGGGTTGAGGGAAGGGTTCAGACTGTGCCTGGGCCCTGTGGTCTCTTCCAGGTCAGTGTATGGCATTTCCTTCCCCTTGCCCCAGGCACCTGGGAGCATGTCTGCACGTGGAGAAAGACTTTCCCGTGGGAAGCAGGGTTTTGTCAAACGGGTCCCAGTGCTCTGCTCCTCTCTTTTCACTCCTGCTGCCAGAAGCCCAGGGAGGATGGGAGGGCTTAGAACATGGCTGGGCACTGTGGTTTCTTCCAGAGAAGTGGTGGGCATTTGCTTTACCTTGCCACAACCACTTGGGATAGGGTCTGCACCTCAGGAAAACTGTCTCCGTGGGAAGCCGGCTTTTTGCAAAGGGGTCTCAGGGCCGTGTGCCTCGGCTGTCCCTCCGGCTCCCCAAAGCACAGGGACGAGGTGAGGGGCTTAGACCATGCCTGGGCAATGTTGTTTCTTACACCTGGGTGTGTGGCATTTTGTTGAGCTGGCTACCCCCACTTGGGATAGGTGTTCCACAGCAAGCACCTATTGTTCGTCGGAAGCCGTTTTTGCCCCAGGGGTCTCCGGGCTGTGTTCGTTGGGGTTGAACTCCTGCTAGCAAAACCGCCGGGTTGAGGGAAGGGTTCAGACTGTGCCTGGGCCCTGTGGTCTCTTCCAGGTCAGTGTATGGCATTTCCTTCCCCTTGCCCCAGGCACCTGGGAGCATGTCTGCACGTGGAGAAAGACTTTCCCGTGGGAAGCCGGGTTTTGTCAAACGGGTCCCAGTGCTCTGCTCCTCTCTTTTCACTCCTGCTGCCAGAAGCCCAGGGAGGATGGGAGGGCTTAGAACATGGCTGGGCACTGTGGTTTCTTCCAGAGAAGTGGAGGGCATTTGCTTTACCTTGCCACAACCACTTGGGATAGGGTCTGCACCTCAGGAAAACTGTCTCCGTGGGAAGCCGGCTTTTTGCAAAGGGGTCTCAGGGCCGTGTGCCTCGGCTGTCCCTCCGGCTCCCCAAAGCACAGGGACGAGGTGAGGGGCTTAGACCATGCCTGGGCAATGTTGTTTCTTACACCTGGGTGTGTGGCATTTTGTTGAGCTGGCTACCCCCACTTGGGATAGGTGTTCCACAGCAAGCAGCTATTGTTCGTCGGAAGCCGTTTTTGCCCCAGGGGTCTCCGGGCTATGTTCGTTGGGGTTGAACTCCTGCTAGCAAAATCGCCGGGTTGAGGGAAGGGTTCAGACTGTGCCTGGGCCCTGTGGTCTCTTCCAGGTCAGTGTATGGCATTTCCTTCCCCTTGGCCCAGGCACCTGGGAGCATGTCTGCACGTGGAGAAAGACTTTCCCGTGGGAAGCCGGGTTTTGTCAAACGGGTCCCAGTGCTCTGCTCCTCTCTTTTCACTCCTGCTGCCAGAAGCCCAGGGAGGATGGGAGGGCTTAGAACATGGCTGGGCACTGTGGTTTCTTCCAGAGAAGTGGAGGGCATTTGCTTTACCTTGCCACAACCACTTGGGATAGGGTCTGCACCTCAGGAAAACTGTCTCCGTGGGAAGCCGGCTTTTTGCAAAGGGGTCTCAGGGCCGTGGGCCTCGGCTGTCCCTCCGGCTCCCCAAAGCACAGGGACGAGGTGAGGGGCTTAGACCATGCCTGGGCAATGTTGTTTCTTACACCTGGGTGTGTGGCATTTTGTTGAGCTGGCTACCCCCACTTGGGATAGCTGTTCCACAGCAAGCACCTATTGTTCGTCGGAAGCCGTTTTTGCCCCAGGGGTCTCCGGGCTGTGTTCGTTGGGTTTGAACTCCTGCTAGCAAAACCGCCGGGTTGAGGGAAGGGTTCAGACTGTGCCTGGGCCCTATGGTCTCTTCCAGGTCAGTGAATGGCATTTCCTTCCCCTTGCCCCAGGCACCTGGGAGAATGTCTTCACGTGGAGAAAGACTTTCCCGTGGGAAGCCGGTTTTTGTCAAACGGGTCCCAGTGCTCTGCTCCTCTCTTTTCACTCCTGCTGCCAGAAGCCCAGGGAGGATGGGAGGGCTTAGAACATGGCTGGGCACTGTGGTTTCTTCCAGAGAAGTGGAGGGCATTTGCTTTACCTTGCCACAACCACTTGGGATAGGGTCTGCACCTCAGGAAAACTGTCTCCGTGGGAAGCCGGCTTTTTGCAAAGGGGTCTCAGGGCCGTGTGCCTCGGCTGTCCGTCCGGCTCCCCAAAACACAGGGACGAGGTGAGGGGCTTAGACCATGCCTGGGCAATGTTGTTTCTCACACCTGGGTGTGTGGCATTTTGTTGAGCTGGCTACCCCCACTTGGGATAGGTGTTCCACAGCAAGCACCTATTGTTCGTCGGAAGCCGTTTTTGCCCCAGGGGTCTCCGGGCTGTGTTCGTTGGGGTTGAACTCCTGCTAGCAAAACCGCCGGGTTGAGGGAAGGGTTCAGACTGTGCCTGGGCCCTGTGGTCTCTTCCAGGTCAGTGTATGGCATTTCCTTCCCCTTGCCCCAGGCACCTGGGAGCATGTCTGCACGTGGAGAAAGACTTTCCCGTGGGAAGCCGGGTTTTGTCAAACGGGTCCCAGTGCTCTGCTCCTCTCTTTTCACTCCTGCTGCCAGAAGCCCAGGGAGGATGGGAGGGCTTAGAACATGGCTGGGCACTGTGGTTTCTTCCAGAGAAGTGGAGGGCATTTGCTTTACCTTGCCACAACCACTTGGGATAGGGTCTGCACCTCAGGAAAACTGTCTCCGTGGGAAGCCGGCTTTTTGCAAAGGGGTTTCAGGGCCGTGTGCCTCGGCAGTCCCTCCGGCTCCCCAAAGCACAGGGACGAGGTGAGGGGCGTAGACCATGCCTGGGCAATGTTGTTTCTTACACCTGGGTGTGTGGCATTTTGTTGAGCTGGCTACCCCCACTTGGGATAGGTGTTCCACATCAAGCACCTATTGTTCGTCGGAAGCCGTTTTTGCCCCAGGAGTCTCCGGGCTGTGTTCGTTGGGGTTGAACTCCTGCTAGCAAAACCGCCGGGTTGAGGGAAGGGTTCAGACTGTGCCTGGGCCCTGTGGTCTCTTCCAGGTCAGTGTATGGCATTTCCTTCCCCTTGCCCCAGGCACCTGGGAGCATGTCTGCACGTGGAGAAAGACTTTCCCGTCGGAAGCCGGGTTTTGTCAAACGGGTCCCAGTGCTCTGCTCCTCTCTTTTCACTCCTGCTGCCAGAAGCCCAGGGAGGATGGGAGGGCTTAGAACATGGCTGGGCACTGTGGTTTCTTCCAGAGAAGTGGAGGGCATTTGCTTTACCTTGCCACAACCACTTGGGATAGGGTCTGCACCTCAGGAAAACTGTCTCCGTGGGAAGCCGGCTTTTTGCAAAGGGGTCTCAGGGCCGTGTGCCTCGGCTGTCCCTCCGGCTCCCCAAAGCACAGGGACGAGGTGAGGGGCTTAGACCATGCCTGGGCAATGTTGTTTCTTACACCTGGGTGTGTGGCATTTTGTTGAGCTGGCTACCCCCACTTGGGATAGGTGTTCCACAGCAAGCACCTATTGTTCTTCGGAAGCCGTTTTTGCCCCAGGGGTCTCTGGGCTGTGTTCGTTGGGTTTGAACTCCTGCTAGCAAAACCGCCGGGTTGAGGGAAGGGTTCAGACTGTGCCTGGGCCCTGTGGTCTCTTCCAGGTCAGTGTATGGCATTTCCTTCCCCTTGCCCCAGGCACCTGGGAGCATGTCTGCACGTGGAGAAAGACTTTCCCGTGGGAAGCAGGGTTTTGTCAAACGGGTCCCAGTGCTCTGCTCCTCTCTTTTCACTCCTGCTGCCAGAAGCCCAGGGAGGATGGGAGGGCTTAGAACATGGCTGGGCACTGTGGTTTCTTCCAGAGAAGTGGTGGGCATTTGCTTTACCTTGCCACAACCACTTGGGATAGGGTCTGCACCTCAGGAAAACTGTCTCCGTGGGAAGCCGGCTTTTTGCAAAGGGGTCTCAGGGCCGTGTGCCTCGGCTGTCCCTCCGGCTCCCCAAAGCACAGGGACGAGGTGAGGGGCTTAGACCATGCCTGGGCAATGTTGTTTCTTACACCTGGGTGTGTGGCATTTTGTTGAGCTGGCTACCCCCACTTGGGATAGGTGTTCCACAGCAAGCACCTATTGTTCGTCGGAAGCCGTTTTTGCCCCAGGGGTCTCCGGGCTGTGTTCGTTGGGGTTGAACTCCTACTAGCAAAATCGCCGGGTTGAGGGAAGGGTTCAGACTGTGCCTGGGCCCTGTGGTCTCTTCCAGGTCAGTGTATGGCATTTCCTTCCCCTTGCCCCAGGCACCTGGGAGCATGTCTGCACGTGGAGAAAGACTTTCCCGTGGGAAGCCGGGTTTTGTCAAACGGGTCCCAGTGCTCTGCTCCTCTCTTTTCACTCCTGCTGCCAGAAGCCCAGGGAGGATGGGAGGGCTTAGAACATGGCTGGGCACTGTGGTTTCTTCCAGAGAAGTGGAGGGCATTTGCTTTACCTTGCCACAACCACTTGGGATAGGGTCTGCACCTCAGGAAAACTGTCTCCGTGGGAAGCCGGCTTTTTGCAAAGGGGTCTCAGGGCCGTGGGCCTCGGCTGTCCCTCCGGCTCCCCAAAGCACAGGGACGAGGTGAGGGGCTTAGACCATGCCTGGGCAATGTTGTTTCTTACACCTGGGTGTGTGGCATTTTGTTGAGCTGGCTACCCCCACTTGGGATAGGTGTTCCACAGCAAGCACCTATTGTTCGTCGGAAGCCGTTTTTGCCCCAGGGGTCTCCGGGCTGTGTTCGTTGGGGTTGAACTCCTACTAGCAAAATCGCCGGGTTGAGGGAAGGGTTCAGACTGTGCCTGGGCCCTGTGGTCTCTTCCAGGTCAGTGTATGGCATTTCCTTCCCCTTGCCCCAGGCACCTGGGAGCATGTCTGCACGTGGAGAAAGACTTTCCCGTGGGAAGCCGGGTTTTGTCAAACGGGTCCCAGTGCTCTGCTCCTCTCTTTTCACTCCTGCTGCCAGAAGCCCAGGGAGGATTGGAGGGCTTAGAACATGGCTGGGCACTGTGGTTTCTTCCAGAGAAGTGGAGGGCATTTGCTTTACCTTGCCACAACCACGTGGGATAGGGTCTGCACCTCAGGAAAACTGTCTCCGTGGGAAGCCGGCTTTTTGCAAAGGGGTCTCAGGGCCGTGTGCCTCGGCAGTCCCTCCGGCTCCCCAAAGCACAGGGACGAGGTGAGGGGCTTAGACCATGCCTGGGCAATGTTGTTTCTTACACCTGGGTGTGTGGCATTTTGTTGAGCTGGCTACCCCCACTTGGGATAGGTGTTCCACAGCAAGCACCTATTGTTCGTCGGAAGCCGTTTTTGCCCCAGGGGTCTCCGGGCTGTGTTCGTTGGGTTTGAACTCCTGCTAGCAAAACCGCCGGGTTGAGGGAAGGGTTCAGACTGTGCCTGGGCCCTGTGGTCTCTTCCAGGTCAGTGTATGGCATTTCCTTCCCCTTGCCCCAGGCACCTGGGAGCATGTCTGCACGTGGAGAAAGACTTTCCCTTGGGAAGCAGGGTTTTGTCAAACGGGTCCCAGTGCTCTGCTCCTCTCTTTTGACTCCTGCTGCCAGAAGCCCAGGGAGGATGGGAGGGCTTAGAACATGGCTGGGCACTGTGGTTTCTTCCAGAGAAGTGGTGGGCATTTGCTTTACCTTGCCACAACCACTTGGGATAGGGTCTGCACCTCAGGAAAACTGTCTCCGTGGGAAGCCGGCTTTTTGCAAAGGGGTCTCAGGGCCGTGTGCCTCGGCTGTCCCTCCGGCTCCCCAAAGCACAGGGACGAGGTGAGGGGCTTAGACCATGCCTGGGCAATGTTGTTTCTTACACCTGGGTGTGTGGCATTTTGTTGAGCTGGCTACCCCCACTTGGGATAGGTGTTCCACAGCAAGCACCTATTGTTCGTCGGAAGCCGTTTTTGCCCCAGGGGTCTCCGGGCTGTGTTCGTTGGGGTTGAACTCCTGCTAGCAAAACCGCCGGGTTGAGGGAAGGGTTCAGACTGTGCCTGGGCCCTGTGGTCTCTTCCAGCTCAGTGTATGGCATTTCCTTCCCCTTGCCCCTGGCACCTGGGAGCATGTCTGCACGTGGAGAAAGACTTTCCCGTGGGAAGCCGGGTTTTGTCAAACGGGTCCCAGTGCTCTGCTCCTCTCTTTTCACTCCTGCTGCCAAAAGCCCAGGGAGGATGGGAGGGCTTAGAACATGGCTGGGCACTGTGGTTTCTTCCAGAGAAGTGGAGGGCATTTGCTTTACCTTGCCACAACCACTTGGGATAGGGTGTGCACCTCAGGAAAACTGTCTCCGTGGGAAGCCGGCTTTTTGCAAAGGGGTCTCAGGGCCGTGTGCCTCGGCTGTCCCTCCGGCTCCCCAAAGCACAGGGACGAGGTGAGGGGCTTAGACCATGCCTGGGCAATGTTGTTTCTTACACCTGGGTGTGTGGCATTTTGTTGAGCTGGCTACCCCCACTTGGGATAGTGTTCCACAGCAAGCACCTATTGTTCGTCGGAAGCCGTTTTTGCCCCAGGGGTCTCCGGGCTGTGTTCGTTGGGGTTGAACTCCTGCTAGCAAAACCGCCGGGTTGAGGGAAGGGTTCAGACTGTGCCTGGGACCTGTGGTCTCTTCCAGGTCAGTGTATGGCATTTCCTTCCCCTTGCCCCAGGCACCTGGGAGCATGTCTGCACGTGGAGAAAGACTTTCCCGTGGGAAGCCGGGTGTTGTCAAACGGGTCCCAGTGCTCTGCTCCTCTCATTTCACTCCTGCTGCCAGAAGCCCAGGGAGAATGGGAGGGCTTAGAACATGGCTGGGCACTGTGGTTTCTTCCAGAGAAGTGGAGGGCATTTGCTTTACCTTGCCACAACCACTTGGGATAGGGTCTGCACCTCAGGAAAACTGTCTCCGTGGGAAGCCGGCTTTTTGCAAAGGGGTCTCAGGGCCGTGTGCCTCGGCTGTCCCTCCGGCTCCCCAAAGCACAGGGACGAGGTGAGGGGCTTAGACCATGCCTGGGCAATGTTGTTTCTTACACCTGGGTGTGTGGCATTTTGTTGAGCTGGCTACCCCCACTTGGGATAGGTGTTCCACAGCAAGCACCTATTGTTCGTCGGAAGCCGTTTTTGCCCCAGGGGTCTCCGGGCTGTGTTCGTTGGGGTTGAACTCCTGCTAGCAAAATCGCCGGGTTGAGGGAAGGGTTCAGACTGTGCCTGGGCCCTGTGGTCTCTTCCAGGTCAGTGTATGGCATTTCCTTCCCCTTGCCCCAGGCACCTGGGAGCATGTCTGCACGTGGAGAAAGACTTTCCCGTGAGAAGCCGGTTTTTGTCAAACGGGTCCCAGTGCTCTGCTCCTCTCTTTTCACTCCTGCTGCCAGAAGCCCAGGGAGGATGGGAGGGCTTAGAACATGGCTTGGCACTGAGGTTTCTTCCAGAGAAGTGGAGGGCATTTGCTTTACCTTGCCACAACCACTTGGGATAGGGTCTGCACCTCAGGAAAACTGTCTCCGTGGGAAGCCGGCTTTTTGCAAAGGGGTCTCAGGGCCGTGTGCCTCGGCTGTCCCTCCGGCTCCCCAAAGCACAGGGACGAGGTGAGAGGCTTAGACCGTGCCTGGGCAATGTTGTTTCTTACACCTGGGTGT
Organism: Ursus arctos; assembly: GCF_023065955.2. Classification (NCBI taxonomy): domain Eukaryota; kingdom Metazoa; phylum Chordata; class Mammalia; order Carnivora; family Ursidae; genus Ursus; species Ursus arctos. The sequence goes on along the minus strand of NW_026622763.1, from coordinate 600,475 downwards.
GTGGCATTTTGTTGAGCTGGCTACCCCCACTTGGGATAGGTGTTCCACAGCAAGCGCCTATTTTTCGTCGGAAGCCGTTTTTGCCCCAGGGGTCTCCGGGCTGTGTTCGTTGGGGTTGAACTCCTGCTAGCAAAACCGCCGGGTTGGAGGAAGGGTTCAGACTGTGCCTGGGCCCTGTGGTCTCTTCCAGCTCAGTGTATGGCATTTCCTTCCCCTTGCCACAGGCACCTGGGAGCATGTCTGCACGTGGAGAAAGACTTTCCCGTGGGAAGCCGGGTTTTGTCAAACGGGTCCCAGTGCTCTGCTCCTCTCTTTTCACTCCTGCTGCCAGAAGCCCAGGGAGGATGGGAGGGCTTAGAACATGGCTGGGCACTGTGGTTTCTTCCACAGAAGTGGAGGGCATTTCCTTTACCTTGCCACAACCACTTGGGATAGGGTCTGCACCTCAGGAAAACTGTCTCCGTGGGAAGCCGGC